>NW_027499868.1:0-96363 GCF_021521415.1 Bidens hawaiensis | reverse complement strand
TTGAGGATCCTCTAGGGTTTGTTAGATGAATATATTTAGAAATCAGTTTCCATATTATAATTCGTTGTCCATTGCTTGATGATTGTTGATACATGGGATTCTTACCTAGGTAGATTCCTTCTCTTATTGGTTTCGATCTTGTGTTTGATTGCTTGTTTTCTAGTTTACTTGTTTATTCATTTTCTTAGTTTAAAAACCCCCTCAAAACATTAATAATAAATAGTTGTGTCGTAAGTCAAGTCTAATTAGTTAATTAACGTAAGTTATAGAGTCCTGTGGGTTCGATATTCCGGACTTACTTAGCTTTAGTACAATTAACCGGTTCACTTGCCAGTGTTTTGTGTAATTGAATCTTAGGTCTAGTTTTTATTACTTTTTAATTTAGTCAATATTTAATTGACTGTTTTTAGCACATCAAGTTTTTGGCGCCGTTACCGGGGACTCTTGGCAATTGCGTTATTTGCGTTAATTGGACTTATTTGACACATACGTGCTATTTGTTTATTTTCGTTTGATTCGTAGGAGTCTAATTAAATTTTAGTTTATTTTTGTTTTAGTTTTTATTTTTAGTCTATCACTCGGTTCGTTGCGTTTTCAGGTTTATGCCACATCTTCTTTCGCTAGGACCACCGCTGGAGAATCTAGAATTTTCCCCGTTGAAGACCGAGGCTAGCTCGTCAGCAGAGAAACAACCGTCAGAAGCCGGTTCTACACCAAAGTCGTCAACACCTAGTTCACCACCAGAAATTCCGAGAAGTCAACCAGACGTTCAGATGGCTGACGATAGAATAATTGCTGCTCAAGCCTTTGATGGCTTGTCCGGAAACCAGTCATGCATCGTCGTTCCCCAGATCGACAACCCCAACTCGTGGTAAATTCCGTCATTCGTCATGAACAACATCGTTCAAACAAATCAGTTTCATGGGTGTGATGACGAGGATGCACCGGCTCACATTAACCGACTTTACCCCGTTTTGAAGACATTTAATTTACAAGGTGCTACTGAAGATGATATTTTCTTACATTTATTTCCGTTTTCACTTGCAGGTAAAGCTGCTATATGGCTTGACACTCAACCACCTGGCACGTTCACTACTTGGGAGGCGTTACGTTCAGCTTTTATTAAGAAGTACTTCTCACCTGCTAAAGCGGTTGCTCTTCATGATCAAATTCATTCTTTTCACATGGAACCGGGAGAAAAATATTGTCATACTTGGGAGAGTTTTCAGAACATGCTAGCCCGTTGCTCACAGAATGGTCTCACACCATGGGCTCTCATGGAAAATTTTTACAATGGGTTGAACTACGAAACCCAAGTTCGGTTTGACACGGCCGCGGGAGGAAGTTTACTGGCAAAGAAGAATGTCACCGAATGTAATGAGATGTTTGAGAGCTTTGCTCAATCCGATTATGCCAAAGAGCCACATCGCGGGAATTCCACTCCCGTCACTAGTACATCATCGCCCGCTCGAGGTGTACACCAGGTTAATCTGGATACTAGTGTGGTTGCTGCTTTGGAATCACTAACTAGATAGGTTAAGGAGCTGAAGGCTAAGGTGGATAGGTGTGAGTTTTGTAGAGGTGGACATGGTACGTTGGAGTGCTCGGTGATGAATCAACAGGTAGATTTTGTTGCTGGTCAGAATAGGTTTCCCAACACCTATAATAACAACAGTTAGAGTTGGAACACATACAAGAACCCGAATCAGAATAATGCCAAATGGCGTCTGTCTGGTGCCCCACCCGGATTTCAAAATTCTTATGTCAGTATTTCAATAATAATACCGATGGTACTAATGTTCAAAATAATGTGCAGGATTCGAACGGTGGAATTGGGCATTTGGAAGAGATGATGAAGCAAATATTGGAGAGAGATCAAGTTACACAGAAAAAGTTTGCCGAACACGATTTGCTCTTCAAGAATCAACAATCTTCTATTCTCGATATTCAAAGAACTGTTGGTGATATTGCTCGTCGTTTAGAAGAAAGGCCCCAGGTCAGTGTTTGGATATCCCTCAAAATAATCTGGCTGCTCAATTGAAAGCCATCTCCACTCGTAGTGGTAGGGTTTTTGGTCCGGAGGTAGTTAGTAGCGAAATTGGGAAATATGGGGAAGACGAATTGATGGATGAGGAGACAGAGATGGAGGTTCGAGGTAAAAAACGAGGTACAACACCAATCATAGAGCCGCAAGTTGAGAAAAACACTGAGAAGAAGCCAGTTGGAGTCCGGCCACCACCACACACCATTGACCTTGCATATGTCCCGTATCCCGCTCGTCTAAAGAATCAAAAGTATACGAAAGATTACGGGCATTTTCTCAATATATTTAGCCAATTGAATGTCAACCTCCCGTTCGTTGAAGTCCTCCAACATATGCCTAAATACGTCAAATTTTTGAAAGACCTTCTTAAAAGAAAGGATAAGTTGGAGGAGCCTTCGACTGTACCGCTTAATGGAGAGTGTTCTGCAGTAGTTCTCAATAAAGTACCGGAGAAATTACCCGACCCCGGTGTTTTTACCATTCCATGCCTTTTCGGAAGTGACACGACATGTCAAGCATTGGCCGATCTTGGAGCTAGTATAAACCTCATGCCATAATCTTGTATGAAAAGCTGGGCCTATGAGAGCTCACCCCTACTCGTATGACGTTGTCTTTAGCCGATCGTTCCGTTAAGTATCCGAGGGGTGTCGTAGAGAATTTGCTCGTTAAGGTAGATAATTTGGTTTTCCCCGCTGATTTTGTTGTTTTAGATATGGAAGCCGACGAGAGATTTCCTATTATTTTGGGTCGTCCGTTTTTACGTACTGCTAGGGCGGTCATTGATGTGTTTAAAGGTAAGATCACTCTTAGGGCCGATGATGATAGTGCTACTTATTTGGCGAAGTCCATGAGACATCTGAGTGGTCAAGACGGTCTTATTGATCCATGTCATCCAGTTTACTCGATAGAATCATTTATCTTGGGCATGGGCTCTAGTCTTGACGATTCCCGTTCGGTAAGTATTAGTATGAAAAAGGAGCGAGAGGTTTTGAGTTCTCGGGAAATGGTGAAGTGTGTTAGAGAAAGAGGTGGTGGTAAGCGAAAGATTGAAAGGGTTCGTGGAGTTAGAAAGAAGAAGACAAAGGTTGACGGATGGTCAGATCGTGATTCGAAATCTTTGAGGGCATTGGATTTCTACCGAGGTGGAGGAAGCTCCACTCGGTTCGCCACGTGATTCTCATAAACAGGGGTTCTTGAGTGAAACGTGTAGAGTTTGTAGATTTTACTTTATTTTAATTTTTATTTTCTTAGTTTCGTTGCGTTGTTGAGTCGTTTCAAGGAATCATCACCATCATGGAGAGAGGAAATTACGAGAATTCAAGAGGTTCCAGGTAAGTTTTACACATGAAAATGACATAAAATGGTCATAACAAAGAGTTGGTAATTTTCTAAAAAAATATTTTAGGCAAAAAGGCTTCCAAAACGTCAAAACTTTCTACCAAAAGTTCCCGTCGCGCCGCGCGACGGGCTTCTTCTTTCCCTCCGCGCAGCGCGGACCAGTTGTGGCCAAGGGAAGCGCCGCACCGCGCGGCCCTATCACCACTCCCGGTCGCGTGGCGCCGGGTTGCCTTTTGTTCTATCATTCGGGTGTGATTCCTTGTATTTAGTTTGGTATTTTGAGTCATGTTCTAAGGTCTAGTTGTCCGAGTCTTGTATAAGTCATCGAGTCGCTAACGTAAATTTTGTAGTTCGTCTTTGTTTTTGCGTTTTTAAGTTTTGTTAGTTTGAAGATTGTATAAGCTAGAGAGACGATCCCCAAGTAAGAATTTAATGAAAAAGACAAGTGTGGGGATGAAGCAGCTGAGCCGTATACTTTATATTTATTATTTGCTGCTAATTATTCATGTGTTATTTATCGATTGATGTGAAACACTTTAAATGCATAATATCTATCAGCTTGATAAGATACATCTTTAGACATGTTTGTTTGGTTTTGTCGCTTACGTTCGTGGATGAGGAAAGGAGTTACCATTTGCTGAGCACGTTCGTAGTTGGAGGGCATTCATGGAAGAAGACCTAGGCATCATGTTTCATTTGCATATTACCAGCTAAGTCTTTTCCATTATCTAGCTTATTAACTTTTTATTTTGCTTTTGTTTTTAATTTTTAGATTTTTAGTTTTTTGTAACCCGACTTTGTTTTTTATTTTATTTTCTTTTAAGTCGTCCTTATCCTTGCATTGAGGACAACGCAAAATTTAAGTGTGGGGATAGGATATTTGAGTAGTAGTTTAAATCGAGTTTATGAAAAAAAATAATAAAAAAAATGAAAAATGTTTTAAAAATGTCCATTGAATCTAGTTTTTTGCGTTAAAGTGGGAGATGATGATATTTATCGGAAATTTGTTTTTCAAACTACTAATAATATGAGATAAATAAAAGAAAACGCACTTAACTTGGGATATGTCGGTAGGCTCAGCCTTGAAAATGAAAGGGCAATTTGATAAAATGGTTAAAATGGAAATCTTTTATGGGTAAAGCGTTTTTTCCGTGGAAGATAAGTAATGAAAGGTCGGGCCATACTCAAGCCTTAATTATTGGTATGAAAAAGTGGAAATATCATGAGTTTTAAATTCTGAATATGTTATCATATGATGCTTGGGTAGGTTTAACATTAGAGTATGCCGTGTAGCTTGTGATATAAATCTTAAACTGCTAGTTTAGTGTTTTACACCTCATTGGCATATGGTTTTATAACCTTAAATCTTGTATTGATAGGATGCTTCGAGTCCGGAGACCATGGGTCTGTATGCAATCTATTCATCTGGGTATTCACAATTCCTAAGTGGGGTCGTGGATATTTAAAATTAAGCCAAAAAGAGCAAACCCTTATAAGTCTATAAACATGATCGCAAAAGTACAAAAGTACAAATATACTATAGACTTGATCATCCACGTTGTTAGCCATGTGGGGTCCCCTTGCTCGCGTCTCATTAACATTAAGAAACGGACCACAAGGGATACGCTACATGTAAGCCCTACAGATGAAATTTCGCATGCTCACCTATGGTGATGGTTCGGGGTATTGCTTGATAACGGGGGTATGTCAAGTTGTGGGGAACACTAGCTATTTATTAATTGAACCTTAATCGTATCTAATGGCTGCTTGGTAGACTTTGATGCTTAAGCTTAGGTGGATAAACAATACCCTTGATCGTCTTAACTATTTATGAAAAGAGTAAAAAAGAGCAACAAAAGTTTTAAATATGCTAATTTTGAGGTTTAAGTCAAGTTGGGGTGACCTGGTCCGGTAAAAGCTGAAAATAAGTGGGTCTTAATTGTGTAAACCACTGAGTAATATTATTTTCGGATCTTATTTGTCCCGGTAAAGATTAAGGCATGGGTTTAAGTGGACAAAAATATCGGTGATCGCGGTTTTTGCGTTTTTCTAAGCTTTAAAAATTAACATATATGTTTGTAAGATTGTAATTTTCCGATTCTGATCCAACTGCATTAGACTTTTTCAGGGACGAAAAAAGAGTAAGTGTGAGGATATTTGATATATATTTATTTATACATATCGAATCCCTTGTAAAGTTATGTTTATTTAATGTTTTGAGTTCGGTTTAGTTCGTGTTTCGTTTATCTTTTATTAATTTAGGTTTTGAGTCAAGTTTAATTTATCTTTATCATGTTTTAAATCTTTTGGTGTCTTGCATGTTAAACTCTAATTCTTCCTATCATTTCATGTGAAGTCTATGTTCGTTTTTGTTCGTCAATGGTTACATGATTACATCACTAATGTTTTGTTATGATCTTTATAGGTTTATGGTTTGGTGATCAAGGAAAAGAAGTTCTAGAAAATTCCTATCGTTGCTTGGAGTTCAAGGGAAAGATTACACAAGATCTAGCATTGATTTAATAATAAAATAAAAAGAAAATTCGAGCCCTCCTGATGCACGCCGCGCCACGCGCGGGGAAGGCCAATCCTGGTCGCGCGGCTCCTAGGGATTCTGATCAGCCAAATTTTGCAAGTAAAGGCCCAGTTCGTTTATATAAACATCTCTTTGCAAACCTAAACGAATTAACAAGTGTTGGCAGCCGATTTTAAGAGAGAAACCAAGGTTTTGAAGGTGCTTTGAAGCTAGGAATCAAAGAGGATCGAGAAGGCTTTCACGAAGGTGTTCAAGGATCAATTACCAAGGGTTTTATCGCTCTAACTTTGATTCCTTGTTCATTATCATGTCTTTCTTCTTTGTTTTTAATACTTGTTTGGATTCGTTTTTAATAATGATTCTAGGCTAGACTTTATGTCTACCTAGGTTTGATGAACATGTTTTGATACTTGATTCTTGCTTTGGATAATGATTTGATTATGGATTTTGTTGATTTAATTGTAAAAACTTGATTTTGCTTTCATGATGCATATGAGTATTTATTATCTTGGTTGATTATTAACTATTGCTTCACATAGATCTTTTATCTCTTGATTGTGTTCTTTAGATTTAGGGTTTGTGTTTAATCATTACTTGGTGTGTTTTGATTATTGTGATTGAATAGGCCTATTAGATCATAGAAGATTGTTGATAGTTGGTTAGGGTTTTAAATGTTCTGCTAAATTCAATAGCTGTAAGGTGAGGAGTTATTCATGTGTCTTGGTCAATTGCATTCTAGGCTAGATTGGTGACAGTATTCTTGCTTGGTTACTGTGTTGATCATTGTTCATGATGTCATGATAAGTTTATCAAGTTATCTAGGGTTTAGTGTTTCGTAAGATTGCTTGCTTTAGATACTATTAATTAACCCTAACTGATGACTGTGAAGAAATCAATCCAACTGATTGCTTAATAATCTAATATTCATTCTTTAGGATTTTACTTGATGCGATTGAGGATCCTCTAGGGTTTGTTAGATGAATATATTTAGAAATCAGTTTCCATATTATAATTCGTTGTCCATTGCTTGATGATTGTTGATACATGGGATTCTTACCTAGGTAGATTCCTTCTCTTATTGGTTTCGATCTTGTGTTTGATTGCTTGTTTTCTAGTTTACTTGTTTATTCATTTTCTTAGTTTAATATTAGTTTAAAAACCCCCTCAAAACATTAATAATAAATAGTCGTGTCGTAAGTCGAGTCTAATTAGTTAATTAACGTAATTTATAGAGTCCTGTGGGTTCGATATTATATTATGCATCATTGACACGAGCGTGTGACAACCAATCATATATGTTATGCATCATCATCGGCTATAAAATAATAAATTTTAATAAAAGTAAGTGTTCTTGTGGCTCGAAGAGCTTGTGTCTTTGCATAGCATTGATCGGACTTCAATGATCGATCTTGGCGGCTCTAAGTCTTTATCTTGAAGTGCATTGCCAAGCAATTTTTGCATTTGTGATCCAAATGTGTCATCCAAAGTCTGCAAATTTTATCACAAAATTGTTACACCTATACTACATAAGTATTTTAAATACTAAAAAAGAATGGAGCTACTTACAGAGACAGCAACTGTTGAACCTTTGTACACTGATTTGTTTTCTTTCCTGTTCTCAAGAAAACTCAAAACATCCTGCAATAATTTACATATCAATTTACTATACCCTTATATATGAAATAAAATAAAAAAAATACTTGCCTGTCCCATGTGGTCCCAATACCCTCGACACACTGCAATAAAAACGTGCGTCTCAAAGACGTTGTGCAGATGATTCACCGTGTTAATAAGCTGCTCAGTTAGTGGTTGCATTCTGCTTCTGATCTCAGATTCCGTCATACTTCCCTTCGAATCTTGAAGAATTTTCTTTAATTTTGTACCATTTTGGATCCTTGTCTGTAGCATAAAAAATAATGGCTCAATCAAACAATAATATTACACACACAAAAAAAAAACACTAAATTGTGCACATAAAATATAAAGATGGCATATAAAAAATAATGGCTCAACCCATACTTATATTTTAACAAAAGTATATAGGCACATTTTCAGGCTCAAATTCATTACTTTTCGGCCCAAAAGGAAAAACTGAAACCAGACCGAACCCATTGTGAAAACGAAGCTGAACAGTTTTTAAAAATCTAATTACCGGATTTTCAGTTTTGGTACGGTTTCAGCCGAAAACAGACCCCTACATAATAGAAAGACGCTTACATTTGCAACAAGTTTCTCTACAACTGCTTGAAGATAGTTTCTAAACTTTGATCTAAGCATCACGGTCACTTCACTCAAACGCTCTCCAGCTGCTGTATTTCCCTCATCAGGGATACAGCACGAGCCCCATGACTTTATTTGACCTTCAATCTTGGGGCGCAAAACATCTAGCATCCGCTTCATTGAGTTCAATAGAATGCCAAGCTGAATAATATAAAGATAATAAATTTTACATGCCCACGAAAAAAGTTTTAGAAGGATAAATCACAAGAAAAATGACTTATTTCCTTGTTACCACAAAAATAAACAAAGGTTTCTTTTACTATGCATTTATTGTAATTTATATATTTGGTTGATATAAAGATAAAAAAATCTGTATGCCCAGAAAATAAAAATATACTTTTTTAAAAACTTTTAGAAGGATAAATCACAAGAAAAATGATCTATTTCCTTCATCAGGGATACAGCACGAGCCCCATGACTTTATTTGACCTTCAATCTTGGGGCGCAAAACATCTAGCATCCGCTTCATTGAGTTCAATAGAATGCCAAGCTGAATAATATAAAGATAATAAATTTTACATGCCCACGAAAAAAGTTTTAGAAGGATAAATCACAAGAAAAATGACTTATTTCCTTGTTACCACAAAAATAAACAAAGGTTTCTTTTACTATGCATTTATTGTAATTTATATATTTGGTTGATATAAAGATAAAAAAATCTGTATGCCCAGAAAATAAAAATATACTTTTTTAAAAACTTTTAGAAGGATAAATCACAAGAAAAATGATCTATTTCCTTATTTTCACCATTACAAAAAATAACAAAGGTTTCTATTACTTTGCATCTATTGTATTTTAGACATTAGGCAAATGGCCTAAATGTTGCAAGTTTCATAAATCTCAAAATATAGGTTGTTGGTGTCGTAGTTTAAGAATATACAATTATGAAAATTGATTTCAAACTAAAGAATGACGGGGTTGACCTTTGAAAAGTCAAACTATAATCATACCTCGTGAGGCACAACATAAGGATTTGTGGTTCTCTTGGCAAGCTTTTGGACATACTTGAAGCCAAACTTCTTTGGTGTTAGGTTCTCTTTCAAAGGCGCTACAACATCCGCAAATTGTTTGTCCAAAGCTTCGATTACCGCTTTTTCCACGTCTGCAACGGCCTACAAAGTTTTTTATGAAAGCAGTGTTATAACATAAACTCTTTTGACACGATGCACATGAATATCATTTTTCATTTTGATGGTCTCTTTCATAAGAAATAAAGATGTGATTAGGGGCATACATTCTCCAAAGCAAAGGTATACTCTGGCCATCTGCATATTATGACATCGTAATCGTTTAATGTTTCTTTAAGTCGGTCATACATTTCATCCAGAAACGGGGTTGTTGAATGTTGTGTTCTAACACCAGACCGTTTTACCTGCAAATTCACAAACATTCTCATCATTTCACTTTTCAAACTATATTTCCCAATATATATAGGATTAGGATCATGTGAGAACTATTTTGAACCATTTTAGACCACACAAACACTCTTTTTAACAAAAACTAAAAAATTTATAAAACAACAAAAAAAATCGAAAATAAAAAAAGTAGAAAAACCAAAATTTTTTATTTTTCATCCCGGTTTTATAAAAAAAATAAAAAAAACTTGAAAAAAAATATCGGTTTAACAAAATTATAAAACCGGGATGAAAAATAAAAATTTTTGGTTTTTTTACTTTTTTATTTTTGAGTTTTTTTTTGTTTTATAATTCTTTTTAGCTTTTTGTTAAAAAGAGTGTTTCTCAAAGTTCTCAATTTCAAAATAGTTCTCACATGATCCTATATATATATATATATATATATATAATCCACTCATTGCATATTCAATAGCCAATGATGCATGGTACTTTCTGATATAGTTATTAAATTTGATTAAAATATAACTAAATCATCCATCTGATTATAATTTTAGTATTTGAAACGACATATAATATTAGTTATATACCTACAAAAAGTTCTTTGAACATTCGTACTTTTTTCTGAGAAGCGAAATATGCCTAGGGCTGTAAACAATCCGAGCTGAAATATTCTAAAAAAGATGAAATGTTGAGCTGTAGCTCGGCTAGTGAAAAGCCCGTGGCTCAACAAGCCAACTCGACTATTTTTCTTTTTTTAAATTAAATTTTGTATTTTTCAAAGATTGATATATATGAAGAGTAATAACCAAGCTATAACGGTTACTAGTTCACAATTACTCCATTAAGAAAATATCATACAGGCTTTAAATTACAAAATACACTTTAAACTTATAAATTTGGGTTATAAGTTTGAACAATCTGGCCTTTAATTTAAACGCACCAACGAGTCAGCTAATGAGCAAGCCACAAGCGGAGCCGACCTTGGCTTGGGCTCGGCTCGTTTACAGACGAAGCTGATTCGGCTTGTATACAAACACGTACCAAGATCATGAGAACAAAATGGGATACCTTGTCTGAGTTACATGTCTCAAGCAATGAACTGCGCTTATCTTGAATCCAAATGATGATATAAAGATGAAACAATTCTTTTGCATCAAGCCCACCTTTCACAGGACTGCAAAACAATTGTAATTTTGTTATGGAAATAATAACAATAATGTATGATACAGATCGAAGAAAAAAAAGATGCAAAATTTACTTGATATTCCAGCTGGCAAGATCCTTCTGGAAGTCTGCAGCTGCAATCACAAGCTCTGTAATGGGCCGAGAAGGACCCGTTGGAGGGCAGGTAACAAGAAAGGACCGCAATCGGTTGCAAAGTTCTACACTGTATATTGCAGATGAAAGATTCGGTAGGTCGATGAAACTGCAAAAGAAAAGGTAACAGCTAACAATGTTACTTTTTTGTTTCCACCAGAACCAGTTTTGGCCCGTTACTCGGCCCGTCTGATCGACCCGCTTTTCAATTCAATTAGAATAACTTGGTGATGAAAATAATTACCTTGGAAGTTTATTGCAATCATGAATCTGAATATCTGTAAAGATCTCATTCCTAATGTTTAGGCAAAGAGTTTTCATCTTTTGATAAGCAGTTGAAACAGTAATGGGGTCCATCACATTTCCTTCACCCGTGCCACTAACATATTCATCTGTTTCGGTTAAGTGCCTTCTTGATCTTTTCTTAGCAGCAGCCTAAAAATAAAAACATAAATAAGCATAAAATAAATAAATAAATAACATAAAATAAAGTTGCATATTTGTAAGGGTCGATTTAAGGCATATTTTTACTTACGGTTCCATATGAGTAAAAAAGTTGAAAAAGATAACGGGTCAAAAGCCGCCCAGAGTGTTGCTAATGCATAAAAACCTACTACTAAAAAAGTTTGTTACTTCTGCAAAATGTATTTCTTATAATCATAATAAAACAACTTATTTACAAAAAAAAATGTTCAGCTCGATTTGAGCTTTTAGTGAGCCGATCTCGAGTAGCTCATGATCGGCTTGGCTTGTTTACAACCCCCCCCCCCCCCCCCCCCCCGCTCCAACAATAAGTCAATAAGTGTTATGTGTCAACCTGATAGGAATCGTATCTAGTTTCTACTCTAAATGTCATTTGTCTATTAATATCAAGAATGGTACACGTGTGAACCTGAAAGTAGCTGTATAATTTCTTTTGTGCCTCAGGTGATAATATATCATGAAGCAGATTATAGAGTTTCACAGCAGGTTCCAAAACCGGTGCAGCAACGCCAGAAGCTGGTCTAAAAACATCAATGATGCCAGATGGCGATTGCTCGTCTAATGACTTGTAGTTTGAAAACACAACAGAACAAGTCTGCTCAATTTGCTCTTCAATCTCACCCAAAATCCTATTCTGCAAAAACCAACAAAAGAACATACTGTTTTAGTGTAGGACACAAGTTAAAAGGTATTAATATCAAAGGGCATGTGTAATTCTTTTTTAACCTCTTGATGACTCAAAGTGCTCTTAGCATGTTCCTTCATCATAACGGGCAGCAGTAATTCGTATAGTAATGAGAGACAATCGTTTGTGGGAGTGGCAACATCCATGATGTAGGATAGGTACCTGAAGAATACAAATTAATATCATGCATGTACTATAACAAAATCACAATTAGAGGTGGCAAAGCAAGTGGGTTGGGCCCTAGTTCAAAATCTAACTAATAAAAACTAGCTCAAATCGTCACGTTTGTAAACGAGCCTAGTCAAGTCAGCTTGGTCTGCAAACGAACCGAGACCAAGCCCACCTGGCGCGGCTCGTTTAAAGTCATGATTGGGCCAAAGAACATCCGAGTACCTTAGCTTCGTGTAAGCCTCAGAAACGCCATAATACGATGCAAACTCACTGAGTAACCATTTCCACGGGTCATGCAGCATCAAATTTCTTTGTTGAAAGTTTTGCTCTTTCATAGCAGCCTCCATAGCAAGATCATACGCCATTGTTTCAGCAATAGACCCACACTGTCAACCAACAAAACTGTTTGGTCAAAAGGTTGACGTTTTTAGTCAATCAAAGATGTAAACAACTCACCTTGATGCTATTTTCATCTAATCGAGTCGTATAAGTTATATGCAGTTGAATCTTTCCAACAAGTTCATGCTCCGGTTCTCTATATATAGACCACCATCTTAATTTATCATTCTACACAAAAGAGTATACACAGATTTGTCATAATTTTATATATATTTTACAAATGCATAAGATATATATATATATATATATATATATATATAAGGGATAAAGGTTCAAAGAAGCTTCACCTGATCTTCAGAAATAGTGGCCACTTGGACCAACACACGGCCATAAAAATCGCCTTTCGTGTCTTGCACTTCAATAATCAAATCATCCCGAGGCTATCTGGCAAACTGCGACATCAACATGTGTCAGAAACATAACATTCATAAACCTCGAAAAAAAGATTTGGGATTCATAGGATATGTACAATGTATGTGTTTCATGAGAGCCAGGTTGCATGCGAATAGCATCCCCTTCAGCTGAACTTTTGAGTCTTAGTAGACATAAGTATGATTCTGTTCAACATCATGAATAACTATAATTAGCTACTAATTTTCCTTAAAAGAATTCAAAATTGTGAGGATTCTTTAAAACTCAAACTGATCCGTTAGATATTTTTGATAATTATAAATAAATAGCTACTATTTTTTCTTAAAAAGAATCCAAATTTTGAGCTTAACTTGACTATTCTTTAAAATTCAACCTGACTCATGAGAAATATTTACTAAAAGTTACAGAACATAATTACATAGATAACTACAAACCTTGTACTTCAAAACCGGATGAACGACTACGTAGGGATGAACCTCCAACTTTAATAAGACCAGAAACTTGTTTAATATATTGAGTGCTGGCTTGCATGTAAGCCAAACTATGGCGGGAATACGAACCGTTTGCAGGCGCCCGAGGTGAGAAATGAATATTTTTAACCGCTTTGCACCTGGAAGACACTTTTGACTGTAAAGTACCAAGGTGGCGTCTAAAGGTTTCCATTTTTGGTGGTTTGATGGATGCAAAACTGCACCCTGCGGGTGGGTCCACCGTCATCTTCACCTTACGCACTGCAACGATAATGATCATATATATAATGCTATTGTTTAGTGAAGAACGCCAAATAATATTAATGGTGTGTTAATTAGTGGAATGCTAACAATACCTTCCACTTTCATCTTCCCAACCATTTTCTTTGGTTTTTGAACAGTCACTTCGCTACCAACTTTAGACGCGCGTGTAACAAGCAATTCTTCCTCTGGTAGTAGTAACACTTGTTGCAAACTGCCAGTAAATGTTATCACTTAACAATTAACAAATACAATGATCATAAATAACATATTGTTTGTGTTCATTTATGTTAGTTCATGAACCGTTCTGCCGGAAGTTTGTTTACTTAGTCAATGAACGAACATGAACACATGTATTCTTCGTCCGTTTATGTTCATCAAAGTTCGTTCATTTAAATTCATCTGTTTTTAATTCATTTATGTTTGTTAATTCACGTTTATTTGAGTTAGTTGGTTAATATATTCATTTAAATTGTTTAGGCCCATAACAATTTAGTCTAGTTTTAATAAATTTTTAGGCACTACACATTGTTGTTCACATTTACTTTTAATTGGTTTTAGCTAAGTTATGTTCACTCATCTATGCTCAATTATATTCTTCATGAAAACACAAACAAGTTCATTTTCTTAATGAACAAACACATATAAGAAAACTCCATTCGTACAATGTTCGTGTTCGACAGTTTGTTCAGTTAAAGTTAAACGAACACGAGCATGCCACGTTTGTGTTCGTTAGGTTCGGTTCGTTTACATGCGTATAAACCACTAGTGAAATGGGAGTAAAACTCTAACAAACTAGGCTAAACAAAGGGTAATTAGGTAATTACAGATAGGATATAGATGAAAATGAAACTCACTTGAAGGCGCGTCGAAGCAAAGCACACTCGTTTTCCAAGAAAACTGGGGCCTCCATGCAACCTTTAGCCCAAGAATGTAGGCAGAGTCGAACGCATGCATCGTATGCAATCATACCATGCCATGGCCCAAGTGAACTAAAAAAAATATGCATATATAAGCATAATGTTTATTTTACAAAGAAACTAATGTAACTAACTTCTAGTGATTTATGTAATGTACCTTGCATGAAACGTGGGAAGACGAGTAGCAATAGAATCTGAACCTGTTTTAGCACCGATGCTCCTATACAAACATGAATGAGTGTCACAAAGAGGTCTGATTTGGTTTATTTGATGAGCTGAACCAAATGTTCATTTTTTTACTATTAAAAATCAGATTCAAACTTTACATTATTTATAATGCTTTAATTCATCAAGTTTGTAAATTGACCCATTTACTTCTGAATGGGTATGTTCGGGTTATGATCTATATAACTGATGGATGAAATGGGTCAAATGAAAATTTGAGCTAAAGGTAAACGGGTCAAGCATGTTGATAATCAGTCAAAAGTATATTTTGATGCTTGCATCTGGAAAAACTAGGCCCGTTTTGACCAGAAACTAAAATGTTCGCGGGCCTAGTGATCAATCCGACCAGACCCGTTTTGGCCAGCAACTAAAAACAACCCATTGCATACTGAAGGGTCTTGTCCACGGGTTGACGTGTCGAGCCCGATACAAACCCGAAAATTTTACATGAACCCAAACCCAAACACGACACATGTATTCACTGGTCGACACAAGCATGAGCCATTTAACCCGTTAAAAAAATTACAACTTTTTTTTGCATACTAATACTTCATATTTCTAAATTATTTTTTCATTTTCTAAAAGAAATTATGTTTAAAACACGGCAAAAAAAAAATTTAAGCTCTAAAATTCAGGCATAAAAACACCCAAATAGTTTAAGTTATTACATAAACACAATTTAGAAAAATAAAAATTAAATAAATGGATTAAGCAGGTCAACCCATGAATCCGCCGGTTTTGACATGTACATGACCAGTTTAGACTAATCCTGTGAATTTTGTGTTAGGTTCGTGTTGTGTCAGATTTTCACACCCTTATATGTTCAGGTGAGCAAACTAGTCAAAGTGGACAACTAGACACACAATATCAAGAAAGCACAAAATGAACCTAGATGCATCCAAGGTCTCGTGTTTATGACCCTCGTTTGAAGATGCAACGGTCGGTTTCTCAACACTTGCATTAGCTTCCATGTCATGTGAATCAACTCGAGACGATGCAATATTCGTTTTAGAACACGGAGAATATTCGTCTTGTTTAATTTCCCCAAAAGAATTCGAAATCGGAGGTGCACTAGGAACATCTTCCTTCAAAGACTGCTGATCTGAATATTATTAGTATGCAAAGATTGAACCTATTTACCAAACTATTCACAAACACTCAAGAAATATACAATCTTGAACAAGATGAAAATGAATCAAGATTTAACCTTTCTTGAAGAATAACAATCTTTATGAGGCAAACTCTCAATACTAGCTCCCACTTGTGTAGTTGAATACTCTGAGCTTTCAACAGAATCATCTGACTCGTCATCCTCAGTATAAACACTGCTTCTAACATCATACCTATTGCCCCCCCTCAACCGATCATTCATGGTCCCATTTCTTCCTGTTTCGACCGAAGAGCTCACGTCGCTAGAGTACACGTGATACTGTGCACGCCTATGTACAGGATCATGATTCCTGTTATTATTACTAACAGAATCTTGAGGTGAGGAGGAATCTAGTGAGTGTGGTCCAAGATATACTTCCTCTGTGTCTGAGTCTGTTGACATGTCTTCTGATGTGGAATTAGTGTCGTCGCGTGGTAAAACTTGAGATAGTGGAACAACTCCACTTTTGAACTTTGAAGGTGGAGGCAAGCCGAAAGCTCTGGATCCGGTTCTTGAAGAGACCGGGTTGGTTCGGGCCCGTTGATTTGATGCAGAGTGAATAACTTCATCACCTGATCCCTGCTTTTTCAAAGCATTAACATCAGTGTTAATGGGTCAGTTTTCAGCTTGAACAAAGTCAAGAACTGAAAATTCGGTTTTTGGGTTTCTTAAAACAGTTTCGTTTTTTCGGTTTTCAATATGGGTTTAGTTGGCTTTTTTTGTTTTTTTAATAGCAAAACGAAAACCAATCCGAAAAATTGGTCTATTGAAAAACATAAAACCAAACAGTTGTTTTTCACTTTTTATTGGATTCGGTTATTTTGGTTCGGTTGCATCGATTATTCCAGTTATGGTTTGGTTATTTTGAGATTTTTTTTAACATAAAACCAAACCGTTTTATTATTATAGTGTTTAGTTATTTTGGTCAATGGTTTGGTCATTTCGGTTTTTGTTGATAGCAAAATCGGACAGAAAAATCAGTTTTTTGGAATTATAAAACCAACGTATCTTTTCTTATTGGGTTCGGTTATTTGTAGTTCAGTTACAACGGTTACTGTTCAAGATATTTGTTTGATTCAAATTCTTAAGTGAATATCATAATTTAAAATTTTGAAATCCAAGAAACAATTACCAACTTAGATCAAACCTAAAATTTCATCAAATTATAAAAAAACCAATGCACCCCAGATACAAATTATAATATAACCAAGCTCAATTTCAAGATTAAGTGATTAAATCATGAAATAATAAAAAATGATACAACCATCTCATTCTAGCAAGATATTAAATCATGAACATACCTCAAAAGTATGTGGTTGATTGCATGAAACAACACCAACCCAGATAGAGATTCAGGATAATCAAAACATGCATACAACAGTTTAAATGATTAAAGTAAAGAAACAAGTTCAAAAGCAACACCTGTTTGGCCCATTTGACAGCATTTGTATCAAGTCCTTGAGTAAACATTTTGTTGATGGGAAATTGAATTCAAAATTCAAGAAACCTGAAAAAGGTTGGAAATTTAGATCAAAGATTCATAAACAACAGAAAGGAAAAGTGATAAGAGCTTACAATAAGTTGCATGCTATTATTATTATTATTATTATTATTATTATTATATAAACATAAACAAATTCAAGGGTTTCAAATTGTTATTGCTATCGCTGTTGGAAGCCAAGTAGCTGAAGACAAGTAGAGAGACGTTGAAGATGGGATTATTTATTTATTTAAAAAAGTGGAATTTACAATAAAGAAATACTCCAATAATGAGTGAGATCGAGGGTTTCTCTTTCTTTCTCTCTCTCTCTCTCTCTCTCTCTTCAAGAAAAAGAAAATGTTTGTTTAAATTCAAATTTTTGGTATTCATGGCAACTTTAGTTTACAAGATCTTTTCACAAAAATAAATGTTAATGTTGGTTGTAATAATTCTACTTTTAATTATTGAAAGTAATAATTAGATTGGAGTTTTTTAAGGAAACAAAAATAATAAAAATCTATGCATTCGTGAACTGATTTTAAGATTTTAAACAAGTTTTAAAATTGTACACGACTTAAACTTGGATTTTATAAAGAGCTCAAAATAAGTGGTTCAACTTAAACATAATGATGTATTTTAACTTTTGAAATGATTTAAAGATTAGTGTCCCTAAATATTAATGAAAATATTTCAACAGTCTTGGTAAAAGAAATAATAATTTTTTTGTTCGATAATTAAGAAACAAAATATATGTTTTAGATAATTTCTTATATGTTAATCAAATTCAACAAATAAAATCACAAGGAATGAAAGAATGGCTGTCAGTAGGATTTATGTTGGCTTTATAAAAATAAATATAATTATTATAGTATTAATGAGAAAAATAAGTTGTCTTAAATATAAATTATTTATAATTAATTAAAGAAAAGGGAAAGAGTCGAACGTTGGGTGTGGGGAGAGGGTGTGTTCCCGCTTGTTTGAAGCAAAAGGCGTCAGACTTACATGCCTTTTTTTGGTGGCTTCCCACCATACAAATATTCATTTTATTATTTTTTTCGAATATTTACCAAAAGATTATCTTTTCAGTTAGGTGCCTATATGGCTATATTTTTCCTATATTATCAGTTATGCAACGGAATCATAACTTTTCAACAACGTAGGGCAGGCAAAATTATGGGCTCCGTGTAAGATTCGTGTCCCCTTATATTTGTTACACAATTGCATCAACAGCTAATGTGTGGAGGTAGGGTAAAAAATTACCCACATAAATCCTTCACATGTGTGGAAGATCTTTAGCAGAGAAACATATACTCCCCATGGAGGAGATACCATTAAAGCACAAATAACCATCCACACACAGAATACCTTTCTCGTAGAGAGATATATCTTTCGCGGAAGAAATACTTAACACTTAAATACTCAAGAAGTTTAGCGGAAGACATGTCGTGATAAAAGGCAGGACATCACGTGACAGGGAAGAGGGAGACCAATCACAGGTCGAGATCCCTATAATGCCCACAACTGCACGATGGACCAATGAGAGAAGGCCAACATCGTACCTTCCCATGACAAAGATTTCCATACGCTAACTGTCGGGCCAATCAGAGACCATTATCATGCTCGACCATAAAATAGAAAGTTCCATTGAGTGAGACAACTGACCCAATCCTTCTCTGTCCCTTTCGCTATAAATACAAGAAGAGAACCAACAGTAAAGCATCCATAATCTTATTCTTTCACACCCTCAAATTTCGACTACCAGAGTTTTATCGCGAGGCGTGTGACGTACTAGGATCTAGCTCATTTGTTATACCAATTAACTAATTTAAATTATTAAAAACATTATTTAGGTCTCATTCATCATGAGGAAAGAAAAACCAAACAGTTTAAAGTTTAGCGGAAGCGTAAAAGTAAACGGTTTAAAATAATAAACCACGTGCGTAAACATGCACAACCCATCATATGTAAACAACGTGAAATAAAAGCTCATGCGACAAATGTGTTAGTGCACGGTTTTTTCGTCTCGAGTCTTTGTAATTATCGTTTGTAATTTGTTATTATTTTAATGTTAAAGGGGTATTTATGAAAATATGAACTCATTCGTTATGTAAGGCTCATTCTTTAAGGATGTTTAACGAATGAGCACATTCGCTATTATGTACAGTTCATTCGTTAAGGATGTTTAACGAATGAACCATAATCGTTATTTATAATTGTCCATTTGTTAAGGATGTTTAACGAATGGACCTCAGTCGTTATGTATTTAATCCATTCGTCATGGAATGTTGACGAATGAGGTATAGCGAATGAGTCATTCGCTATACCATATGTTAAGGTATGTAAATGATAACGAATGGAGGCCATTCGTTACGGGATGTGTAACGAATGGCATTCCATTGTCTATGTAAGGCTTGTTCATCCTTTGATAATTTAAGTATTGATAAGGTTATACCGAAACTCTGTCCAATTGATCTTTCTCAATCACTTCACTTAATATTAATCGTTTATTACCTAACCTAAAGTATATCATATGACTAGATCTATCATCTAATCAATATACAATGAATCTGTATTGATTGGATCCGATGTTTCAACAAGTGGTATCAGAGCACCAGGGTTAGATTGCTTGTGGTTTAAGGTAATTCGGTATGAATTGATAGAGAATTCAGTTGTTAACCGTTAATTTTTGGTTTAAGTTTAATTTTATTAAATTCCTTTGAATTAATGTCGGTCCCGAATATTCACTCACAATATCACAATCAAGTCATAACTCACACAATAAATGTGTCGACAAGAGAGTTAATGACGATTGCTATTTTAGGAAAGAAAACCGTTTGTTAAAGGCGGAATCAATAACAAACAGTGTAGTTGCTCAAAGCTTAATAACAGGTAACTAACACTCAAGAATCACTCAAAAGATTTCCATTCATATAATGTAACGATTTCGACTAAACCAGGTATACCCTAACCGGTAGACCATCGTTACGTCATATTTAATGTCTGGTACATGAATTACCACAGTAATTATACGAGGATATATGGTTCACTGTATTGATTGTACGTGAATATATAATTCATCGTATTGAATATGCGATCAATCGATCGATAGTCATTGAAACCCGAACGAATCGAAGGTTCAATTATAGACGATATCTATAATATTTAGTGATTCTACGAAGCATTAATGCTTCGGGATAAGTAAAGTACGGCACAGAAAAAGAATTTTCGATTTAATGGTACGTCGGTACGTTAAACGAAACCTTTAATACCAAACCGAGCAAGAGACAATCGATCAAGCTGAAAAAGATGCGCGATAATTAATAATATGATATTTTAAGTTAATAAATGTCATGGTTTAAGTTTTTAAAGTTTTTAAATCGGTTTTATATAAATTTCATTTTTTAGCCGAAAAACAACCGTTTTGGCCTCGTTTTAAGCCGAATTAAACATTTAACCGAAAATGAACTGAACCAGATTATCCAAAACATTATCCAGATCTCCGATATCCGAATGTGTGGCTAGAAATGAAGAGGTGGGTCCCACCCCACCCCTTTACTTGTGCCGATCGGACTTAAGGGGATTATCCCCATTTCCTTGTTGTTTTTTTTAACCAACATCTCCAAGATTCATCAATCCTCTCAAGATCATGATCCAAAACCCGAGATATTTAGCAAGAAAACAAGGTAAAGAATCGAGTTAATCACGTTTCCATCTTCGTTTCTTGAGTTTATTTGCAAGAAAATGAGGTTTCAAAGATGAAAACCGATTCTTGCATGATCAAGTGATGTATACGGGTTATACAAGGGATCTTGGTCAAAGAAAGGAGTTAAACGAATCAAAAACGAATTTTTACGGTTAAATCTTTGTTTATGAATCATAACCGAAACTATAATGTAAGAGGCTTGATCGTGAGTGTAACTTGCTTGGTATTGTGGTATGTTGGTTGTAGGCTCTGTGTTTAGTGGTAGATAAGGCTGAAAGACGAGTGTGTAGCTTGTAGTGGCGGAAAACGAAAGGTATATTCGGTTATGTTCGGTTTTGGAGTTTTTGGACAGATTGTTGATCGTTTAGAGTTGGGTCATGAAATTTTACAGGGATGTTCTATATATAAAAATATGAGTTCTGTGAATTTTTGGTAATTTTTGGACAAAGGATGAATATTTGGTGAATTTAATGCTCGGTTTTGGCCAAAAATGGTGAAAAATAGTAAAATATCATGAAAAATTCTGGAAAATTGCAGGTAAGCTTTTTATATCATGTATAAGTCACACACAAAATTTGAGATCCGTTGGAGAAGTCTGAGTAGGCTTTTCGGTTAAACGAGTTCTAGGGTTTTCTAGCTCGGTTTTATTGAAAATGGCATGTAAAGAGAGATTTTGGTTCTGGAAAAATTACAGGGGACTATGTGGATGGCAGGGGACATCCAGGAAAAATTTGGGATTTTTCTAAGATCGTTTGGTATTTACGACATATTTAGTGTTTAAATGGTGTTTAAAAATAGATAAATAAATTTTAAATATAGAAATTAATTCTGGAAATATATTTATTAATTTCCCCACTGTCAAAAAGTGATTTGTGAAAAAATTAAAGATCCGAGATTAAACGGATAATTATTTGTGCTAATTATTAAACTTTTAAAGTTAAAACGCGTAAACCGGTGAAGTTCGCTTAAGCGAGCTGACTGGTGTATAAAAACCCTAAAAATGAACTATTTTCATATAATTGAGTCAAACAAGTAAAAATAAATCATCCGAAAATAATTCGGATGATTTGAGTAATTTTAACCTATTTTAACAGTTTCCGGTACGCCAAAGACGGAAACGGGTCCCACGGCCAATCGGGACGTCTAAACCGAGCCCTAAGTTCACATCTTTAACTAAATTATCAGTCAACAACTATTTTTGGGTCGTGTGTGACCAACCTCATTTTTGAAACGTAAAAACGGATAACCGTGCTAAGCACGCAAAACGAGAAAAACGACTAATAGTAGTTGTGACCATGGAACTCTAAACGACATCACAATCTGAGTCCGGAAAAGTGTTTCTGGGTTAACATTGCCCCCAGAACGGGTACAGTGCTGGGCTAACAGTGTCCCCAGATGTACCGGTTGATACAGTTAAAGTTATATTAATAATGAGTGTATAGTAACGATCGTAGGGATCATATTACAGATTGGACGTGTTAATTGATAATGAGTGTTGTTACCTGCTTGCATGTGCTAAGGTGAGTTTCACGAGCCCCTTTTTCTGAATTGTTTTCAAATATTTTCCCGGGGCGGAAGCATGTTACTATTGAAATGTTTAAGTACATACTGAACGCATGGATTTGCGTGTATTTATAAATATTTGATTATACGAGAATCGTACGGAATGGGTACAGTACTGGGTTAACAGTGTCCCCAGATGTCCCTAGAAGTGTTTCTGGGTTAACAGTGTCCCCGGAATGAGTACTGTACTGGGTTAACAGTGTCCCCAGACAGAGGTTTCGCTTGTGGGCTCAGCATAATTACATCGTGTTTCTGGGTTAACATTGCCCCCGGAAAGGGTACAGTATTGGGTTAACAGTGTCCCCAGATAATATTATATTATGATATTGATTTATCAAGGTTTACTCAAATTGTGAAACTCACCAACTATTCGTAGTTGACCCGTTTTCTCACATGCTTTTCAGGTACAACTAAGATAAAGTGATTGCTTACGTGCTAAGTGCTTGATGTGTGTAAGATTTGCGTGCGGGATGTTAGGATACATTATAACAAATACAGTTATGTATCGTGTTGTATGATGTGTGTATCACCTAGACGGTAATGAAACACGAGATAATGTAATTTTGAAGTATATTAATGCATTCAGTTTTCTTTATAAACAATGTGGTTGATATCAGAGGTGTCTGTTGCATCCCGTTTACGTTTCCGCTGCGGTTGCGGGGTGTTACATATAATATAAATCATACAAATGTTGATCGATTTGGGGTTTCTTGATGGAAAGTTATGTCCGTACTATTCAATGACAGCCGTCACAACAAAAATTCTCTCAAAAGGTCTCTGTCCGTCTCTCTCTCCTTGAGGCGTGCTCTAAAATATTCCTTTTATAGACCTGACACCTCAAGACAGCTGTCATTCCATCTAAAAACCCTAAATATAAAATACATATTCAAATTACATATTCAAAACTATGCTAAGTGTAAAACAGGTATTCCGAGTAGACTTTGCATAAGATATCTTCTCCGGGTAGGCATTGTGCCTTTGTCTTCTTCGGGTAGACCTGGTAACCTTGAAGTGTGCTTGGAAACAGTTTCCCGGGTAGGCTTTACTTAGAGTATTTTCCAAAGGAAAATACTCACCGAGCAGACTTCAATCTTTTTCATCATATCAGACTTTGCCCGACATTATCTTACGAGCAACCTTGTTCTTCAATGGTCCTTTCAGCTCCTTTCTAAGAAATAGCTTATTAGCAAAGTGTGCCCGGCACCACTGTACCCTGCTTGAGTTAAACCCTGCCCGATGTTACTTGGAATATATCATTACTCACATCAAGCTTACTCGGACCACTGTATTATTGATGAATACCTTTCCCGATCTTCCAATCACTTGGCTTCATGAGCTTGGTTAGCCAAGAGCTTACCCGGGGTAAACCTTACTCGGCTATGAAGAACAATCCTGCTAGACATAGTGAACCCTACTCGGGTATACACTAAAGAAGAATTATAGAAGATAACCTTGCCCGATGGACAAAATACTTTGCTCGGGTAAGAAAACCTTGCCCGGAAATCCAAGTGTGCTCGGATTTCCATACTTAGTGATTTCTGAGGAGGTTGAGAAGATTCCAATATTCCTTATACTTCATTTAGGTCAAATCTTGACTCAACAATCTCCCCCTAGATTAGAACACCTCAGCTGTGCCAAAACACTTCTACAGTTACTTACACATAGTTAAAATACACATCAAATCAAAATCAAATTTTACATATTAAAAAAAACATAGAAAGGATTTGGTATTGAGTGTGACTTTCAGGAACCTATTAAAAAATATTCATCTTCTTGAGGCATTGTAGGCGGCTTGTCTTCGATTCACAATCACAGTTCCTGCCCTTTGCCTATAGATAGAAAGGATTTGGTAATGAGTGTGACTTTCAGGAATGTTCAAATCCCTTATATCTCTTAGATCTTCATTATGCAAATAGGTCAGGTCTTCATCTCTTCTAATTATTCCCAAAATAAGCCCATCTGAGTTTCGAAGAACATAGTGGCCATCATTATCTTTATATTCAATTTCAGCTATGTTGCCATTCTTCTATACTGTGTAATTTGGGCGTGCCATTCTTCTTCTAATGCTTATACATGTATTCATATTTGACAATGGATTCTTATCTTTGACCTTCAACTGGTAATTCAATTCAGCACTGGCTATCTATTTCAACTTTGTAGCCCTTCTTGTTCGGTCATGCTTGGTCATCTTCCAGCTTTTCTTCTCTTTCAAGAATGAGAATTCCTTGTCAGCTTCATCATTTAGGTACTAAGAGAGTTCATTCTGCTGTATCCCAGCCAACTTGTTTGTGTCATGATAATCATATAGATCAAGTGTGGCCATTTTCTCCAGTTGTTCTTGAGTGTATTCAGCAAAATCACCTCTCATAATTATGTCTCTCAACTGTTTGCTTTCCATAATCACCTTTAGAGACTCAGAGACTAAATCAAAGTAGAGAGTTCTTGGAAGATCCACATTGGATTGTGGTCTTGCTACTCTTTGTGATCCAGCTCTACTTGATTCACATCTGCCTGCTGTTATGTGCTGCCTTGAGATAGGAGGCCTAAATGGGATAGATTTCATTGGTTTGCTTGGCCTTATCTTGAAAGTTTTAATGTATATTGATTCTATCATTTCAGCAGGGAGGTTGATGAGTTCTGCAGAGTTTTCTCCTACCTCTTTGCAAAGACTCAACATCATTTTCACTACCCCAGGATTGTTTGACAACCCTGCAGGCACAAATCTCCCATCTATAAAACTTCTGGGGTTATCACCCTCCAATAAGACTTTCTCCCACTCAGCCTTTTGAAAATAAAACAGTTCTTTCAAATCATCTTTACTCAAAGCATTAAACGTATCCACACCCATATCCCTTTGATTCACCATTATACCCCTTAATATTTTGATCATTTCTTCGTTTTCCCATGGAACAATAGGTTCATCAACTGGTTCAGGTTTTACTTCCATTGGGATTGGGGTTTCATCAGCAGTTGCCTCTTTTGACTTTTCTTTTTCAATTTGGGCCTTTTGTTTCTCCCTGAGTGTCATGATTTTTCTTTTCTTTGCAGGGGGTATCTCTTGATCTCCCCTAGGCTGTATAATGGATGGCTCAGGTATCACTCTTTTCAATTGATCTTTCTTTTTAAATTTGTTGTAGAGTGACTCAACAGCAGCCTCAGTTAGGCTATCCACTGCTTCTGGTGCCATTCCCTTACTCATCAGGTAACCACACTTTCCATCAAAATTTTCTTTCAGGGCTTCCAGTTTCTCAGCCAGTTCATTTTCTTTCACAAATTTTTCTTTGATTTCTTCTCTGGTGTTATTGTAAGCATCTCTGAGCTGGTCAATCTTAAAATGTGACCAATCTTTTTCAGAATAGCCATGTTTTCTCAGATAATCTCTATACTTCTGGCCATCTCTGTTCTTCTGCTGTATCAATTTCTCAATTGTGTCCCTTTCTTTGTTCAATCTTTTCAGTAGTTCATCATCATTCAATTAAGCTATGCTTTCAAAGCTTATTCCATAACTTCTCAGTTTAACAATCAAAGGATTTTTCTTTTTAGCCTCAATCAAACTCTGCTCAATGCTTCTCCTTTGTTCTTCAGTCATTGTCACTTCAGGAGCCTCAACATTGACATTTTCATCACCTTTTCCCTGATCATTTTCATCATCATTATCAGATTCATCCTCCTCCTCTGTAGTTTCATCTACAGCATCAATCTTTGGTTCATCAGGAGTTAGATTTTCAGGGATTGGGATATTTGGTACTCCTTCAACTACTTCCTCAGACCTTAAGCTTTGTATAGGGACTGCCCTTATAGGACTTGCTTGCTCATCTGGAGTCTCAACATAATATTTGTTCTTTTCATCCCATTTCCTCTTTTTCACTTCATCTCCTTCATCCTGGTTAGTGGCTTTTCTTTTTCTTGAATAAGTCTTTTCAAATCTGCCAACCTTCTCATGAATTTTTGAAGCTTGTTTTTCAGGTTCCTTTTCAGGTTTCTGTTAAGACTGGCTTGTGGATAGGGAAAACATACTCACTACCAAGGCTAAGGAGTTATCCATTTCCTCAGTCCTCTTCAGATTTATTAGAGTTTCAATAACAATTTGATCATCAGCCTCCTCTTCATCAATCACTTTAGCAACATTGGCTTGATCAATCAGGACTTCCTACTCTGCTAATTCCAAAGGATCCATGGTTCGCGCAATGCGTTCCCTCTCCCATGTTTCATTTATGGCTTGTTGTAATCTCCTGGCAGCAGCAGTGGCATTATCTTCTTCTTCCTCTTATCTAACAACACTTGCCTTAACAGGCTCTTCTTCATAGACCTTTGCTTTACCCTTTTCCAGTCTTCTTTTCAATTCTTCTTCAGTTTCAAAGACATAATCATCAATCTCTTTGTCCAAGGCCTCCATTTATGCATCATACTCTACCCTCTTGGAGCTTTCAGGTTGTTCAATTTCAGGTTCTGTTAGTGTAGGCTCCTCAGTAGCAACATTATCATTAATAATCACATCAGTTTGTTCTTCAGTCAAAGTATTAGTGGCCACATCAGTGGAAGCCACATTTTCATCCATATTCAACATTTCATCTCTGACCTCAGTCTCTTTCTCTCCTCTTTCCTCATCCTCATCATCATCTCTCCATACAACATTCATCACTTCATCATTCACATCATAATTCTGCTATTCTCTTTCAGACAAATCTGCCTCATAATCATCATCCACTATTCTTCTTTCCTCACTATCCTCATCATCATCATAAGCATTTAACAAACAGGTCAAACCATCAACATCAGTTTTTTTTACTCTTGTATCCACCATTTCAACATCTCCAGTACCATCAGCATCAGTTGGCTCATTTATATTCTCCCCCTATTTTGGGGCAGCTGAGGTCTTCTCAACCTCCTGCTCCGGGGTTTGAATTTTATCATTGGCAGCTGCCAAATGAGCCTTCAGTTCAACATTTTATTTCCTTAACTCAGAATTTTCACCCTTTAGATCAATGTTCTGGAAAATAAGGTCAAAGTTTCTTTGTAATAGGTAGGCACTTGAGGGAGGGTTGTTGGATGGTGAAGTGTGGAAAGGTTCTGGTATATGGATTGATGTTTGGTTTTGTGGTGGGGATTGTGTTGTGATTTGAGGTTGGGGTTGGGCTTTAGGTTGAGGTTGGGTTAGAGATTGGGGTTGGGTTAGAGATTGGGTTTGGGTTAGAGATTGGGTTTGGATTTGGGGTTGGGTTTGGGTTTGGATTTGGGGTTGGGTTTGGGTTAGCATGTGAGTGGGTGGTGTTTGAGTAATATGGTCATGTAATAGTGGAGAGGAATGTGGTGGAGTTTGGTTTAGGGTGGGTGGTGGTGATTGGTTTAGGGTGGGAGGTGGAGATTGGGTGGTTTGATCAATTGGTGATGGTAGATGAGGTGGTGATGCTAAAGGTGTGGATGGTGGTGTTGGAATCGGTTGGTTCTCCCCCTGAATAAGTACATCATCAATTATGGCTCCTCCAGCTCCTCCTTCTTTTCCATCATCATCATCATCATCATCATCATCATCATCATCATCACCATCCTCAACTTCCAACTCATCATCCTCCTTTTCCTCCTCTGAGCTCAACTCAGGTACTAGTATAATATCCAAGTCATGGTTCATTAACCATGGCAAAATCTCAAACGGAATGTTTGGATTAAATCTGTTGGCGCTTCCCGGATTCACAATTCGTTAGTATGTGTTGGGATTCTGCAGAAGATGAGTAGTGCCAATGGTGGGTAAATCATGTAACTCCCTATTGAAAATTATCTGCAGAAATCTGGGATATTGCAGGAATCTGTCCTTTTCAGCCTTTTTCAAATTTCCTACCATTCTTTCAAAAATCATCTTGGAGAAATTGAATGTAGATCATAGATGATAGCAACAGTTGTGTTTGCTAAGTCACGACTCATTAGAGTCCATGATCCTTTCCTCGGGGGAAATCCCTGAATCAGATGATGAATCAGAAATCTGTATAGCATAGGGAACATTCCCTTTTGAAATTGTCCATCGTGCACTGTCCCTTGATATCCCATTGTTTGTACAAAAGTTCTCAGCAGATGATCAGTATTGAAGTTGATCGGATTGTGGTCATCATCATGCAACTGCAAGCATCTTCTGATTAATCGTTCTGTGATACTAGTTTCTTGTCTTGCCACTGTAGCCTCAATCCTTCTACCATTTACATCATCATACAGTCTAGCAGAGTGCCAGAAATCAAGTGAATGATTTCTATAAATGACTGGGCACTCTGTGAAGGCAAAACAGACATTTGATCGTAACAACCATGTTATCATCATAGCCACCTCCTCATTGTCCGGAGTAGTTTGCAACAAGGCACACACGTTGTGCTTTTGTTCAAAGGGATATTTCGGTTAGTTATTATCCGTCATATCTGAAAAACATAATCAAACACATTCAAAGAAGAAATTAGTCCTAAAGTTCATACCTTTAAGCAATTTCAAGTTATAATATTGAAGAAGAAAGAGAGAAATATCATTAAAAACATGTTCTTCAACAAGTTTATAACCTACACATAAAGCAGAGATTTCAGTAAACATGAATAATTAGTGCCCATTATCACTTAATCATGTTCGGAAAACAGTCAATTAATGCTTACCGAGTCGGATTGTGAGGGCTGACAATTAGGGTTTGGATAATTATCAATGCGATAAGTCGGTTAGGTTTCTTAAGAGAGCAATCAGTAGAAGGAGAGAGAGGGAAAATAATGTTGAAAAAACTTCTCTCACTCCCTCTTATATACATTTTGAAAGTGGGTTTTAAATGCATTTTGTTGTTTAGTGAGTTAATAGCTGTCACATGATTATCTTATCTATTAAAAACATTAACACCTAAAAACCTTACCCGATAAGATCAAAGGGTCAAACCTTGACCGAAAATGTTCATTATAGAATATACAAGGATTGCCCGGTCCCTTCCTCATGCAAAGCTTACTCTATTTAGTTAGTCAATAAGAATTAAAAGTAAATTTAAATTGAATGAAGAAAACCTATTTGAAATACAAGATTGCTTGAGAACTGAATCACAAGATGAATAATCAAGTATATAATATCAAGTAATAAATATTTCAAACATACAACATTCAATATGTGTGACCTCTATTATTATAATCAATCAGCACATAGAGGCACACATTAAGCACACATCCTCAATCAGATCTCATCAGAGTTGATCATCCCCAGGGCATTCAAAAGAAAGTTAAACCTGGTTCTGTCAAGTGGTTTGGTGAATAGGTCAGCCAAGTTGTCACTTGTATCAACTCTTTTCATTTCAATCAAACCTTTTTCACCACAATCTCTTATGAAGTGATGTCTGATTTCAATGTACTTAGTCTTTTAATGTTGGACTGGATTCTTAACAGTAAAATATGCCGCAGTATTATCAATAAAAATAGGAGTGTTCAGAAAGTTCAAACCATAGTCCAGCATTTGGTTCTGAATCCAGAGAACTTGGGCATAACAAGCAGATGCAGCAATGTATTCAGCTTCTGCAGTTGATATGGACACAGTAGTCTGCTTCTTGCATTGCCATGACACATGTTTCTTTGTCTTGACCTCAGTTTTCTTTTCTTTCCTTGTCTCCTCAGCTTTCAACACATCTGTACTCATGGTCTCATTTCCACACACCTTTCCTTTTCCCAGGTATGCATCATACTTTTGCTTGTACAAAACAAAGTCTTGTCCATACTTTGTTTCGTCTGGGACATGAAAAGATTTGAATTTGAATCTCTCACTGCAAGAGTCAGTGTGGTGACCATATTCATCACATTTCTTACACCAAACCTTTCCCTTGTATTTTTCATGATCACTTCCTTTCTTGAACCTTTCACTTGGTTTAGGTGCTTTGACTCCAAGAGTCTTCTGATTCTTTAAACCATAAAAATCAATTGAGAAGAGTACAAACTCCTCAATCTTGATGTTTTGTCTTTCAGTTTTGCTTTTGACAAATACAATCTTCTCCATAATCATTGGTTCCTCATCAATGCTTTCTTTATATCTTGACTGCCTCTTCTCATATTCTTCCAAAGTTTCCACTTCTCCAATATCAAACACCTCATGACTAGAGAAGACTGGATAAACAGGGATAAAGTTTTCAACATCAACTGTTTCAGTCACCTTTTTCTTGTTGTTGATTTTTGTCCTTTCCAATATAGCCTTTCTTGGTGGCCTTACTGCATTGTAGCTTATCTTCTTCCTTTCATAAATGTCAAAAGACACATGCTCTCTCTTCATTCTCTCATTTTGTTTCTTTATTTTTGGTGTGACAGGTGGATACAATGGAAGTTTATCAATTGATTATGGTTTCTTTAATCTTCTTCCCCTTTCAGCAGCTTGGATTTCTTCATCAGTGATCTGATCACTCAAGTCACTTAAGTCATCTGCATTCAGATCATCAGAATCAAAATCATCTTCAGAGACTTGCACTCCAATGGACTTTTCTTCTTTCACTTCTTCCTTTACCACAAATTCTCCTTCTTCCTTCACTTCAACATTTTTGTAAAGATCAACAAATTTTTCTTTATCTTCAAACACTTCTCTGACTTGTTGTAGATATGCATCTCTCTTCTCTTTGTCAACTTTGGGCATAAAGTTGTTGTTGAATGGTGGTGGAACTGCTTTGTATTTGTCTTCCTATTTCACTTGGTTCAGAATACCACAAATGTTTCCTGTGGAAACCAAGTTTTTCATAAATTCATTCTCAACTTGCAGTTTGTGTTCTGCACCTTTTCTTCAACAATCATCTTCTTCAGTCCATCTATCTCAGTGATGTATCTAGTTTGAGCTCTATAACTGATCATGCAATCATCTTCCAAACTCTTTATTTTCTCTTCATTAATCAATTCACTTGCCTCATACCCATTGATGATACTTTGTTTCCTAAAACACTCACCCTCCAGCTTGCCTACTTTTATAGTTAACTCATTTATAGTTTCATGTAAATTAACTGTAGGTGAAGAGTGTACCTGAGATGATGTTACAGCCTCTTTCTCAGTAATAGCCATCAAAGCAACATTTGATCTTGATATGTCTTCTTCATGATTGCTCCAGTCAAAATAACCCTCTTGCTGAGCAGCCAAAGCTACATTTCCTTGATTTCTTGGTTGACTTTGATTGGTTCTGTTTGAGCTGGTTGGTGCAGTTTGAAGATTTTGATTGTTGCTTCTTTGAAAACTCTGATTCTGAGGCACAGATTGTTGATTGTTCATTTGAGACTGTTGAAAGTTGTTGAAGTTGGGATTGTAGTTGTTGAAGTTGTTGTTTCTTGACTGATTCTGTTGATACTGTTTCTGATGCTGCTGGTTTCTTGGCTGATTTTGAAACTGATTCATCTGAAAGTTTCTTGGCATGTTGCATTCTCTGGAAAAATGACCTGGCTGTTGGCAATTATAACAGATGGCTTTTGACTTGTCAAAACCAATTCTTTCATTTGGTCCTGATAGAAGTGATCTACCAGTCCTGTTGTATAACCTCTTGCTTCTTAGAGCCAACATGGAAGCTTTCCATTTCAAATCCATGTCCTCCAAATCTTCAGCATCTTTCTGCTCTAAATCATCTTGAACAATGCTTGTATGAACCATGTTCTTTGCTACAAAAGCATTATAAGACTCAGTGAACATTGAGAGTAATCTATGGTAGTCAGATCCATGACTTCCATTTCTACCAACATAAGGTGCATGTCCACTTGCCATTGAGGCTGAATCACTATCTTCTAAGAGTTGAATATTGAACCTTGATTGGTTTTGTGGGTTGCTTGAACTACCACCAAAAAAAGCTTTAGGTGTATCAACACCATGTTCATTTGGTTCCTCTATGATGGGAATCTGTTGTTGGTTTTTGGTTGACAAGTTTCCCATAGGTGAAATGAGAGCATTGGTCACCTGGAAACATGGCTTCTCTTCTTTGATCATTTTATTTTCAATCATCTCAATTTCAGCAGCCTGAAGGAAGCATACTACATCATCCATATTTAAATCATTAAAGTTGGGCTTTTGAAGGATGAATTTGCAGGTAGTGTACCATTCCTTAGGCATTGAATTGAGCAACTTGTTGTTCAGATCAAAATCAGTCATCACATAATCAATTGTTCTCAACTCATTCACAATTGCTAGATATCTTTCTAGAATTGACTTCAATATTTCTCCCTCTTTATACTTGAATCTTCCTAGCTGTTGTTTCAGCCTTTGTTTCTTTATGCTCCTCAGTTCATCATTACCCTCATATATTTCAAGGATTGCATCATAAATTGCATTGGCAGTTGTATGATGTGCAACCTCTGTCAAAATCTCCTAAGACAGTCCTAGCTTGATCATAGCTAAGGCCCTGTCATCCACCTTCCTCAATCTTTCACGCACAGCAGCAGTTGCATTTGCATTTGCACCTTCAGTATTATCCTGTGGACCATTCTTAATCGAATTCCACATATCCACATCATTATAGCAAATGGCTGCTTCAAATAAGACTTTCCATTTTGTGACATTTTCCTGTCCATAAAGTCTAGGAATCGTATTAGTAGAAACCTCTTGTTCTTTGTAACCAGACATTTTGAAAAACAAAATCAATTAATCAGTAAAAACAATTTGAAAATAATCAGATCTGAGAACCGGATCTTCAGATAGGATGTACTTGGTTCGATTAGAGCAAGATTAAGTAATAAAGATGTAAACTTTAACTAGAATAAGTAAAAGAAAACACCGGTAATATGCAGATCTGGACGGAAATGAAGAACATAGCAGCTGACGTCACTCTTCAATGAAACAGTGTTTTGCTTACGTCATTGTTCTTCAACAGATCTTCAATCAGCAATAAATTCTTTACCCAAATCAGCAACAAACAAGCTTTGATACCACTTTTCGGTCCCGAATATTCACTTACAATATCACAATCAAGTCATAACTCACACAATAAATGTGTCGACAAGAGAGTTAATGACGGTTGCTATTTTAGGAAAGAAAACCGTTTGTTAAAGGCGGAATCAATAACAAACAATGTAGTTGCTCAAAGCTTAATAACGGGTAACTAACACTCAAGAATCACTAAAAATATTTTCATTTGTATAATATAAATCATTCAAATGTTGATCGATTTGGGGTTTCTTGATGGAAAGTTATGTCTGTACTATTCAATGACAGCCGTCACAACAAAAATTCTCTCAAAGGTCTCTGTCCGTCTCTCTCTCCTTGAGGAGTGCCCTAAAATATTCCTTTTATAGGCCTGACACCTCAAGACAGCTGTCATTCCATCTAGTAACCCTAAATATAAAATACATATTCAAATTACATATTCAAAACTATGCTAAGTGTAAAACAGGTCTTCCGAGTAGACTTTGCATAAGATATCTTCTCCGAGGAGGCATTGTGCCTTTGTCTTCTTCGGGTAGACCTAGTAACCTTGAAGTGTGCTTGGAAACAGTATTCCGGGTAGGCTTTACTTAGAGTATTTTCCAAAGGAAAATACTCACCGAGCAGACTTCAATCTTCTTGATCATATCAGACTTTGCTCGACATTATCTTACGAGCAACCTTGTTATATAATGGTCCCTTCAACTCCTTTCTAGGAAATTGCTTATTAGCAAAGTGTACCCGGCAGCACTGTACCCTGCTTGAGTTAAACCCTGCCTGATGTTACTTGGAATATATCATTACTCACATCAAGCTTACTCAGACCACAGTATTATTGATGAATACCTTGCCCGATCTTCCAATCATTTGGCTTCATGAGCTTGGTTAGCCAAGAGCTTACCCGGGGTAAACCTTACTCGGCTATGAAGAACAATCCTGCTAGACATAGTGAACCCTACTCGGATATACACTAAAGAAGAATTATAGAAGATAACCTTGCCCGATGCACAAAATACCTTGCTCAGGTAAGAAAACCTTGCCCGGAAATCCAAGTGTGCTCGGATTTCCATACTTAGCGATTTCTGAGGAGGTTGAGAAGATTCCAATCTTCCTTATACTTCATTTAGGTCAAATCTTGACTCAACAATTAACATGCTGATATGTTAATTGGAGTTTGATTTGGTGATATTGTGATAGATCGGATTGTGTAAGGACTGTGAGGGTTTAATTGAGTTATTAAATATGTCTGAGATAGTTTTGGATTGAATTTGAATTGTGTACAGAACAGGGGATTATGTTATGTGGCTTTTGTGGATTTTGGTGATATTTGGATCAATTTGAGGTTTACGGAATAGGTTAAGGGTGTTCGCGAGATGATTATGAGTATTTTGAGCTTTTTATTGGTTGATTTGGTGCAATATTGACGTAGCAATCCATTCGTTTAATTTTTTGCTTTGCAAATTTGGATCTGGAAATTTTCCAGAAATCTTGAAATTAACGATTGAAGGTTTGAATATTTGAAGATATACACTCATTCGCTATGTTGATCTTATTCATTCGTTACGCGTGTGATCTTCATTCGTTATAATTTTCTAACTGATTCATGACATGTGTGAATTTTGTTACAACAGAATAACAAACTCATTCGTCATCCATTCGTTACTTATCGTGTTGCTCATTCGTCACTGTAGCTAATTCATTATTGAAAACTTGTCATTCGTACTCACTGATTCGCTACTCATTCGTCAACCATTCGTCCTCTCATTTATACTCTCATTCTCTATTAATTTGTTATTGATTCGTTACTCATTCGTCTAAGGCATTCGTCACTCATTTGTCTAAGTCATTCGTTACTTATTTGTTCACTCATTCGTCATCCATACATCACTTCATTCGTTAAGTTACTGTTCTTGATTCGTTATTACCCATCTTCACTTTCGTTATTAAAGTTTCAATTTAAACCCTTAAGTTTTAATTTTATTAAAGTTTTAATTTGTGTTTACTTAAAATGCCTGGTTATTATGCACTGGCCTCTTAGAACGTACTAATGCAGCAAATGTTACATCTTGATGCTGAAATTGGATCTCATTTGAAATGTCATCGTTTGATGAAATTTAGTGATTTTGCTAAATGGGAACCACATTTTTGAGCACATCTTGGTTCTGTGCATTCTGATTGTTCTCGATGTCTTGATGATGTCTACATAGTTCCAATGATTGGAAGTGAAACTACGGGTTTTACACCAAAAGATTTTTCTCAATACTCGCAAGAGGAAAAGAAAGCTTTAGAGATTGAGACTAAGGCATACTCTACTTTGACTATGGCATTACCCGATAACATATTTCATCAAGTAGGGAGTATTAAGATATGTGCATCATTGTCTCAACACATCAAGATGAGAAGTATGGGAAACACATAAGAAAGCAAGAAAATGATGTTGAAGTTTCAATTTCGAAACTTTAATTTATTAAAAGGCGAGACTGTTGAAGAGATTCTCACTCGATTTTAATCATTTGATAGTTGAAATGAACAAGTTGAAGATGGAACCAACTGAATTTGACAAAATTGATACTGTAAAGAATGCTTTACATGGTTCATATTCAACTTTTCTAATGGTGTTGAAAGAAAACAACTGTTTCAAGAATGAAGATCTAACGGCCTCGGAATTCATGCAAAAAGTGGAAGATCGAGAATATGATCTAAAATGTCAGAAATATTCAAAAGAAACTCAAGATCCAACTCTTTATGGAAGATGTATGCCTTTGAGTAGCACTGCAACTCCAATTACTGCATTCCTTACTCAAAGTGAACAAGAGGGATCATCTGCTTATAGTGATCCTAATGTATGCTTCATGGCTTCTGGGGTTAATGATAATTATGGAGGATCATCTACTATCAATAGCTTCACTGCACCACCAAATGTTAACGTGAAGGAAGCTGAACAAAATTTTTCATTTCTTTGTGCATTCATGACATCATATGAAAAATTGGTGGGTAGTAAGATTGCTACAAGTGAGCCGACTGATGAAGACTTTGACCAAATTGATCCGGATGACCTTGAACTAATGGACCTCAAATGGAATATGGCTATGATTGTTCGAAAGGTGAAGAAGTTTATGCAATGAACTGGTAAAGATTTACCATCTCTGAACAAACGAGTTGGTTTTGACAAGTTAAAGGTCAAATGTTACAATTGTCAAGAGTTTGGCCACTTTGCCAAAAATGTGATAAGCCAAAGGAGTATAATGGACCTCAAAACCAAGACAAAATTTTTGGGAAGAAGGTTAATGAGTCTCCTGAAAAGTCTTCTGGTGGTAATACGTCTAAAGCTTCAGGTTCCCAAGTTCTTCTCTCTGTTGAAGGAACTGACTGGACTCAAAGACTGCTGTGTAATGATAATCAATCAAATCTGGCAATGTTCGAGCTGACTTAATGGTTTCAAGATGCTAGTGGAAACGAATTGTCTTCTAACAATGAGGCAAAATCAAATTCTGATGATTTTTGTCAAATGCAACCAGCTTATTTTGCATGCATGGCAAAGATTGACGAAGTTAGTTCTTCTTCTATTAAATGATCTGAAAAAGTACCTTCTTCTATATGTGAAACTGTTAAGCCTAGGTTTGATTCACTGAAAGAGCATAATGACTTACTGGTAAAAGAAATTACTTCAATCAAGGATACATATAGACAATCACTAGAATTCCAAATAAGGTATAGGGAGAAAATAGAAGCTCTGTCTATAAGTAACCATGATTTGAAAGCTGAATTATCAGTAAAAATGACAATCAATGATCAACAATTTCAAGAGATTCTTAAACATAGAACTAAGATAACTGAACTTGAAAATGAGGTTCATGATTTGAAAATAAAATTGGGCAAGTTTCGAAATTCTTTATTTTTGCTAAATGAAATCATCGAGGTGTCCGGTAAACAAAAAGATTCAAATAAAGGTGTGGGCTTTGTTGAAGTACCACCACCGTTTCATAATGATTATACTCCAAATCCGTTTGCGGGAAAGGAGGAAATTGTTAATGAACCAACTATTGTTGAGGAAAAACCTAAATTGGTTAAAAATGACAATGTTGATGTTCAAACTTCAACTCAAAAACCTCATATTCAAAGTAACAAGGTCTTTGTTGAAAATGTTGATAAAGTAATCATTGAGGATGTATTTGATCCTGAAGTTGTGCACAAAAACCAGAACATTCCAAGTTCAAATCACATTTTATGTGAACCTCATAAATTTGAGGAGGTTGTGTATGGTTCAAACACATCTCAAGTGAAAAAGGAAAAAGTTGTTAAACCAGTGAAGGCTAAGAAATCAGAAAAGCCTAAAGTTTCAGATGAGGATTTGATGCGTTTTATCAATCCCGTTCCTTCTAAGACAATCACTGTTCGAGTGTTTAAATTGGAAGGCATCAGCAAAGCAAAGTGTTCACTAAGAAAGACATTCCGCTTAATCTTATCAAGCCTGAATTGATTGAAAGCATCTTTCACAACGAAACTTTCAAGATACAAGATCTTGAACGTGATTTTGTTAATTCCAAAACATCAAATGCAACAGATCCCTTGATAAAAGCCAAACAATTATTAAAATCTGCTACGAAAGTTCAATTTGTTAAGTAAATGGAACTGACACTTTACAGAGTTTTTCAAATTGTTCAAATCTTGATTTTTACATGAAAAAGAAGTCTGTTACATTTGATAATTTGGACAAATGTCCCATTCCTGGTGTTTTTCATCAATCTTCTATTGCACAAGTTTCTACCAAACCACAACGTGAGCGTGTTGACATGAGAACATGTTTTCTTTGTGGTGAACAAGGTCATGTTGTTAGAAATTGTGGACTGAAGAAGTCACAGAATCTTCATCCATTTATCAAGGAACAAACCAAACCCGTTCCTGTGATTAAGGAGATTTTGATAAGACCCATGTCGTGTGATGATGATACTCATATTATGTTTTCAAATTTGAATCCTCGTAAAGTGATTCAAGTTAATGAAAATTCGAGTAATTTCAAACTAAAATTTGTTCCCACGGAACCAATTTGCAAAAATGTGAACACGAATATAGTTCAAGCTGCATATTTAAGACGAAAGTCGAAAAGACCTGTGACTTATTCACAAGCAGCTAAACCACATTTGGATACACTAAACATTAAAACTTCAAGTGAAACTGAAGAGGTGCCCAAGACTGAGGTATGGGCTACCTTTTTGAACTAATCATTTTTCATATGTGTGCAGAGTTCATCCAAGACTATATCTGGTGAAACTGGATTATGGATAGTGGATGCTCTCGTCATATAACCGGCAACATTAACCTCTTCTCGAATGTCAAGAATATTCAAGGAGGGTATGTAGCTTTTGCAGTTAATTCGGGTGGAATGATTACTAGAAGAAGATTTTCAAATGGGTGTATCACCTTTGAGAAGGTTAATTATTGTGACAAAGTGGACCACAATTTGTTGAGCGTGTCACAAATTTGTGATAAGAAGTATACCATAGTATTTAATGATAAGGAGTGCATAATACTTAAACCAGGATACTTCATTCTTGAAAATATGGTTGTTATGCGATCTCCTCGATCAAACGATATTTATGTTCTAAATATGACTTCTAATGTAACCACTTCTGTTGAAACATGTTTTGTCTCTAAGGCAACTGAGAAAGACTCGATTCTGTGGCACGGGCGTATGAGTCACATTCATGTCAGGAAGATGAACTATCTTATGACGAATGATTTGGTTGATGGGGTTTCTTTGAAACACTTCAAACTGACCGATCACTGTATTGCATGCAAAAAGGGCAAACTAGAAAAAGAAGTCACACCCATCTAAGTTAATTAATATCGTTGATACTCCTCTGGAACGACTTCATATGGATTTGTTTTGTCATGTGAATCGTGCGAGTATTTCTAGTGATTAGTATTGTCTAGTTGTCACTGATGACTATTCAAGACACTCTTGGGTGTTATTTATGAGTTCGAAAGATCAAACACCTATTCTTGTTCAAAATCTAATCACTAAGATCGAATCACTGTATAAACTCAAAGTGAGACGTATTCGAAGTGACAACGGTACGGAGTTCAAAAACACCGTATTGGATTTCTTTTGCAATCAGAAAGGAATTCATCGAGAGTACAGTGCTCCATATGTACCTCAACAGAACGGTGTTGTAGAAAGAAAGAACAGAACATAGATTGAAGTTGCACGAACTATGCTGGTAGATTCTAAGCTTCCTGTTCAATTCTGGAAAGAGGCTGTGAATACTGCTTGCTACACGCTTAATCGTGTTTTGACCGTGAAGAAGTTACAAAAGACAAGCTATGAGCTTCTGAACAAAGAAGGCCTAGTTTAAAGTATTTGGGTGCCCTTGTACTATGTTGAAGAAATATGTGGTAAAATTCGAAGAAAAAACAATTGACGGTTATTTCTTGGGTTATGCTTCACTTATGAAACCAGTATTTAATTTTACTTCGGGTTGTGTTGAAGAGTGATACCATGTCGATTTCAACGATACACCACACCTCACGCTGGCAAAGGGCCTGATTGGATGTTTGACTATGAAAGTCTATTTAATTCATTTACTCCAATAGTTGATCAACCAGATGAAGATTTGGTACGTGCTTACCTAGAAGATCAATTTCTAGCTCCAAGGTCTTCTGGTAGTAATTATGATGATGCTCCACAAGATGATCTTCCTGATACATCTGACGTGATCTCGATTTCGTTAGATGATGGTCATTTTGTTGATTCCTCTTCCGCTCCATTTCCTGAAAGTCATGAGATTGGTGAATTGTCTTATGATGCTGAAGAGAATCTGACTAACTTAACTAATAATGTTGTTGTGCCTGAGAATCCGATTCCTTGGATTCATACTTATCATTCTCAAGACAAAATTATTGGTGATCTTGATGCTGGTGTGCAAACACATCTTCAGATTGCTACTTCAAATGATGCTAATATATTGTGTGCGTATGCCGATATGCACTCATCGGGAATCTTAAATCTCGCAAAATACACCTGCTTTTATCTCAGAACCAACACGTGTTCGTATGGCGCTTAAAGATCCATCATGGGTAGAAGCAATGCAAGAATAGTTGCAACAGTTACATCGACTGGGTGTTTGGGATCTCATTGACAAGCCCGTTAGAGTTTAGAAACCAATTCCAACAAAATGGGTATTTAAGTGCAAGAAAGATGATCGTGGGGTTATTGTCTGAAACAAAGCACGTTTGGTTGTTCAAGGTTTTCATCAGTAAGAGGGCATAGATTACATGGAAGTATATGCTCCAATTGCTCGATTGGAAACTATACAAATATTTTTAGCCTATGCAGCCTTCAAAAATATTAAGGTTTATCAAATGGATGTCAAGAGTGCGTTTCTCAAATGGGAACTTCATGAAGACGTGTTTGTGTTGCAGCCTCTTGGTTTTGAAGATCCAGATTATCCATACCTTGTTTACCGATTAAACAAGGCTCTTTATGGTCTACACCAAGCCCCTAGAGCTTGGTACGGCACACTTGCTTACCATCTTACCGATAATGGCTTCAAAAGAGGAACTGTGGACTGCACTCTCTTTTACAAGAATGTTGGTGATGATTTGCTCCTTGTCCAAATATATGTCTATGACATCATATTTGGTTCAACAAACGACAAGCTGTGTAAGGAATTTGAGAAGTCGACGCAGAGGATATATTAAAATGAGCTCGATGGGGGAGATGAATTTCTTCTTAGGGTTGCAGGTTCATCAGTTTGACACAGGAATCTTTATTCATCAGAAAAAATATGTGAACGATGTCTTGAGCCGATTCAAGATAACTGCCAGAAAAATCCCTTCGACGCCTCTTCCTGTGGGTCACAATTTGTCACCAGACGAATTAGAGGATACCGTAGATCTAAACCTTTACCGAGCAATGATTGGTTCATTAATGTATTTAACTGTTTCTCGTCCTGATATAATGTTTGCTGTTTGTTTGTGTGCCAGGTATCAATCGAGTCTTCGAGTGACTCATCTGGTGGCGGTTAAACGTATACTTCACTATCTGAGGGGTTATCCTGACACCGGGTTATGGTATCCCAAGGATGATAGCTTTGAACTCACTGTGTTTTCTAATTCTGATTATGGAGGATGCAAGATCAATTTCAAATCTACTACAGTAGGGTGTCAATTTATAGGAAGTCGGCTTGTTTCCTGGCAGTGTAAGAAGCAGACAACGGTCTCCACTTCAACCGCAGAAGCAGAGTATGTGGCAGCCGGGCTGTTCACAGGTTCTTTGGATCCAACAACACTTGCAGGATTACTGTTTGAAGTTTCTTACTACTCCCATATTTATTGATAACTCTGCTGCTATTAGTATCACCAAAAACCCCGTGCACCACTCTAAAACAAAGCATATCGAAATTCGATATCATTTTATCCGTGATTGCTTTGAAAAGAAATTAATTGTTATTGAGAAGGTGGACACAGATTTTCAGAAAGCCGATCTGTTTACCAAAGCTTTTGACAAAACACGTTTTAAATTTTTGCTTGGTTTAAACGGATTGACAAGTCTTGCTGATATCCTTAAGCAAGGTTTATTATCTTTACTTTTATTTTGTGTATTTTTATTTTCTTATTTTTATGTTTTGGGTTTTGGGGGTGAAATTGTAAAATACAAAAATATTGTGATTTTTGTTTGTATAGAGAAAATCCAAAAACATTAAAAATTTGAAAAACCAAAAATATTATGATTGTTTTTTGTATAGAAAAAATCCACAAACATAAAAATTTTGAAAAGTACAAATTTTTTTTTTGATTTTTATTATGTATATAGAAAACCCAAAAACATTCAAATATTTCAAAATTGTCAAAAATATTTTTACACTCTTTCGTTAAAATCATGCCAGTTACTCAGATTTGAAGGACATATACGTGTATATGTTTTGTCCTGATATTTACTTGTAAATATTTGGGATAGCCATTTACCTGTTAATGGAAAGTACTTGGGGCGATTGTTGTGTGTTTTTATTTAATTCTATCACTAAAAATTATGTCGGTTATTTAAGTTTGTGTAACATGTTTGTATGTTTGGTCCTATTATCTACCTGTAGATTTATAGGATAGCCATTAATCTAAAACTGAAAGTGACTGGGGCGATTGAATTTATATGCTTCTCAAAAATTGAGTTTTGAAGTAAAAAGAGAAACTGATAGTACATTGATCATCTGGTTCCATATCCAGAAAGAAATAAGTTTAAAGGCTGAGTGCTTAATTGCATTGATGCATTGATAGGTCTTAAACAAGCTGTTAAGGTAAAGTCTGTGATATAAACATAAAGAAATGCCAAATTGAAAGAGCCTCTTCCAAAATTCTCGGTAATGATGGCAGAATTGTAATAGCCTATCATACTCAAGCCTTATGTTTGTTTGATCAACAAAAATAAAAATTCAAAATAATATGCATCTGGTTTCTGGACACTGTGAGCCTTTATGCGGCTTAATCATCTGGGTATTCATAAGCATGAATATTTTAAAAGCTTTTAGAGCAAACCCAAAGTCAATAAACTTGATCACTGTTGTACATCGTATAAACTAAAATACTGACTTGAGCAAAATCCGCTGTTAGTCATACATTGTTCATCCCTTGCGCGCATCTCAATAGCAATAAGAAACGGACTCCAGGGGATACAATGTATGTAAGCCTACATATGAACTCGTGCATATTCATTCACAGTAAATGAAGCTTGGTTCATCGCTCAAAAATATCTATAAAAGTCCTATTTTATGATTGGCAACATAATGGTTTAAGTCAAGTTGAGGTGATACGGTAAAAATCAAATTAAGCTTGAACCGAGATTAGAGACTGATAGTTTCTGATATTCTGTGCTTTAATTGGAACATATCACAAAAAACTTGAAGGTTTGTTATAAGATTTAAGTGGACAACAATATCAATGACCGACTTAACATCAGTCATAATAGCGCTGAAATGTAAAACTACGATGGAAGGGCAATTTGGTCAATATGATTCTTTGCTTAAACTCACAAAAATTTGTACTGCTTTCGTAGAATAGTTTTCATATTTGTTTCTTGTATTTTATTTTTAATTGAAAATATTCGAAAATCCAAAAATATTTTGTGTTCTATTTTTGTTTTCTGCTTAGTTTTTGATTTTTTGAGTTTAAGGGTAAATTGTTGAAAAGAAAATACCAAAACGATTTTCTCTTTTATTTAATTCTATCATTTAATTCATTTAAATTATTTGTCTTTAAGTTATGTGTGTTTGAACGTAAAACACGTTAAGGTATTGCATCTTATTTCGACTGATAAGATACATAATATCGGGATACGGGTTTCGATGCATTATTTAATTCTTATAATTTAATGTGAAAAAAGTTTTTTTTAATAAATGGCTATTCGCTATGAGAATTCATAACGAATAGTGTACATTCACTATCAATTTGGATAATGAATGAGGGTCATTTATGTACTTATTTGGATAACGAATTAATCCATTCGTTATCTTCATTCGCTTCCGTTACACTGATAACGAATGACTCCATTTTTCATCATTATTGGTAACGAACGAAGAACGAATATATATTGATTCGTTATTTATTGTTCAAGGCGATAACGAATTAAACAACGAATAAGGCCATTCGTTAAATTTGAATTAACGAATGAGCTCATTCGTTGTCTGGGAAAGTGTGCGAGCTTTGTCATATATAATGAACATGAGTAGAACTAAAGGTCTCATTCATTCACATAGATATTCGTGTTTCCCTACCAAACCTCTTGCCAAATTTTCTCAGTATTTTTAATATCACTAAATAACGTTTTGAACATCATTTCAGATTCGTTAGGTAATGGAGATTATAACGCGATCAAAATCGTCAAAATCCATGGATGTTTCATTAGTTAATTAATCGATTATAGCATCAGGTTTTAACTTATGAACAAAACCATAGTTCTAATCTGTATTAATCTAAATGGTAGTGATGAATAGGTTATCGATATCATTGTGAGCTGATTCATGCTTAACATAGGATGATGCATCGTCATACATGGCCTAATTGAACTTTCAATTGCATGTTGACCAGTGCTGTTCATCCCCAGTTTTGACTTTGACTCGTTATAGTCAAAGTTGATAATTATTGGTTGTCATTCGTTACATCTAACGATTGGACATTCATTCTTGTTCATGATCCTTTCGGGATCCATTCGTTAAGTTTAACATAATGAATAAATTCATTCGTTTGCATTGATAACGAATGAAATCATATTCGTTATGATTGATTCGTCATTCATTCGTGATTGATTCGTTATCAATCATTCTCTATGTTAGTCATAACGAATTAGGCCATTCGTTATAGCGAATAATCTCATTCGTTATAACGAATGAACCAACACTTGAAAGATAACGAATGACACTTATCAACTATTTTCAAAAATTTAACTTTTACTTATTAAATAATTTATTCATTAATGTTCGTTTTTACTAATTCTCGGGTTTATGTATTTTCAGATATGGAAGATGAAATTGCACAAGAGGCTCCGGTAGCTTATTAACAGCAAGTTCAGCAACAACAAGAACTAGAGATCCCACTTTTGCCATTTGAAAAAAAGCACAACATCTGTGCTTTTGTTCAGGGTGATTTTGCTGATGAGGACATGTTCTGAGATATTATAGCTTTCTTAAGACGATCTCGAATACATTATGCCATTACCGCTGACGTACCGATTCACTTAAGCATTATACGCCCATTCTGGAATTCAGCACGATTCGTAGAGTTGAAGAACCATATCGTCGCTGAAGTCAACAACAAGCCGATCGTTATATCACCGGGGGTTACCCGTCGGGCGTTGATATTTGCGGATAACATGGATAACCCATGTGAGTTTGACATGACTTTGATCCGCGGGTTGTTTCGACGATTATTCTATTCATGTGACCTCGAACGTTCCCGATACAACAAGGCTTACTTGTGCGCCCCGTACAAGTATCTATTGCATGTTCTTATACATTGACTTGGGGGACGCAAGGGTGGATACGACGAATGCTGGATTATGGTACAATCCGCATTCGTAGCTCTTGTTTTGAACAAACCGTTCAACTTTTCTGAGCTTATTTTTTATCATCTCAAGGAAAACTGCTTGGTCAAAAATCGACGCAGTAAATTACTGATGTATCCACGTTTTGTCCAGCTGATCATTCAGGATATAATTCCTGATTTGGAGATTAATAGGACTCTGAAAGACGATGTGCTAATTTTGGAACACATGAATGCGGACACGATGAAGAGAATGAAGTCGTGTAGGAGTAAGGAACCACAAGATATCCCAAGGACCAAACGTTTTATTGGTCACTTGGTGAATCCGGCATACGTTTGTCCTTCTAATGATCATTGGATCCACGACGACTCAGATTCCGAACGAGAAGAAGGACCAGGTGGGAACGATGGTGGAGATGGTGGTCATGGTGGTGATTGTGGACAAGAAGGTGTTGAACGACGTGCTGACATTGAGGCAGCAAGCTCACAGGCTGCTCAAAGAAAGCGTAAGGGCAAGGCGTTAGCGAAAGATCAACCGCCCAAATGTCGTATTACACATGGATCTGGTGTGGAGATTGGTCCACGTGTGTTGTGGTCGTCCGTTTCTCAAAGTCCGACGGTGTCGCTTACTACTAGCACCCCGGCACCCACTTTGACGACCACACTCACTTTCGATCCAAGGCTTAGCATAATTCTATAGTCTGTTCTATCTTCCATGCCAAGTCCTGCTGCTGCTACATCGGTGGTTCCTCCGACACCGACTGTGATGCCTACACAACCTTTGGACGTCTCTTTTATGAGAATCAACCGTCGTCAGGGCCCTGTGCAGCCCGTTCCTCCTACATTCCATACTTTGACCCCTACCCATCAGATGGACATGCTCTTGAGTTTGATTCACTTATACGAGAATCAAATGGTGGCCGATCTTCAGGCTCAAGAGCAAATGATGCTGAACTAATGTCGTCTGATGGGATATGTTTCCTATTGTCAGAAGGAAACAAAAGAGCTTTGGGAGATTGTAATGGCTTAGGGGGGCGAAGATTAAAGAGCAAGAAGATCTCATCCTTCTGTTAACTTGTAAGGATGACGCTTTGAAGAAAATAAAGAATGACGATGATGATCCTGATGCTCTGGGTACTGGAGGAAGTGAGCCGAAACAAGCTTACGACTCATCTTCGGGGCCGGTACTAGTAGTGCTTGAGGTGAAGGCAATGATCGACAGATAGTTATCTATCAGGACTCGAAAATGTTTAACCTTCGAGTCGATCAAAGCTAACACTATCCTATTTATGGATTTTGTGAAAGGGGTGGTGATGAGAACTGCCAACACGGATGAAATTCAAGAAGGACAATTTGTCGATCATGCCCCAACTCGAGAACAGATTTCACTATTACTAGGGCAGAACGGTGAAGAATTAGACGCGTTGGAGGCTGGAGAGGATGTCAAGGTTGTGAATGATGAGGAAGTGTTGCTGGATGCGAGTATTCCACATGGGAATACGTCGTTTATCTAAGAGGATGAGGAGATAGAGATGGAGGATGTGACTGTAGAGGAATACCCTGATCTATATCAACGTTCAAATGTTGATCAGGGTGTTCCCACATTTAGTGAAGACTACATTAAAGCTGCTGAAGATCATCTAGAAAAGTCGACAAAGAATAAAGCAAAGATGCCAGAACGGGACTCTGATCCGTCTGAAGCTGATATTCTGGGCTGGTTTGAGCACCGCAGCAAACGTGCCGGTAAGATTATTGAAGCTTACCGGTAGGTTGATCGAGAACAACAACTGGACGCTGCTGCAAGAGCAAATGCAGATCAGAAGACTGCATTTAAAGCCGTGCCAACAGTGAAAGGTGACATTGTTTCTTCGTTGTACGAGTCTGAGTTGAAAGTTTGTATTATCAAGTGGGAGAATGGTGTTCAGTATTTCCAATACATCATTGACGTTCTCTCACTGCCAAGGTGGGATGTCCGTACACTCGCCAACCAGCCGTTCATAAATTGTGGTGGAGATCGATTAGCAGAATGGTTTCATCAACATCTGCTCTTCGAGGTAAACCATGAATTTAAGTTCTTTAAGTCACAAGTCCTAACCCGTAAGTACACTGATGAAATTGATCCATGTACCGGTTGGAGGAAACTTGTACTTAAAGTTAAACCGCCGAAGACGATGAAACGTGTACCGGTGAAGACTTTTCCACAAAGTCTTCACCTATCGTTTAATTGGTGGTACTACGACAATCGGACAGGCGAGGCGGTCATTGTGCTGGGGAAAGGATTGAAGACCTGTTTAATACGAGTTATCAATCTGATGTGGCTTGTTAACTATGGGAAACCGGCAATGACGTGCTTTTTGAAAACAAGATTTTGAATGAACGTCAAGAAGATTACGATCGAGCTATGCAATTCCAACGCGTCGTGCGTGTGTGTCATGCTTTTGGGATTCATAATTGTCTAGATTGGAAGACGAAGAGGTTCAAGTAAATTAAAGACAAAGAGCTCAAGACGAGGGGGTGTTTCTTAGTGCACGATTTTCTCGTCTCGAGTCTTTGTAATTATCGTTTGTTGAAGAAACTTGTACTTAAAGTTAAACCTCCGAAGACGATGAAACGTGTACCGGTGAAGACTTTTCCACAAAGTCTTCACCTATCGTTTAATAGATGGTAATACGACAATCGGACAGGCGAGGTGGTCATTGTGTTGAGGAAAGGATTGAAGAACAACTTTATACGAGTTATCGATTCGATGTGGCTCGTTAACTTATCAAAAACCGAAAATGGCGTGCTTTTTTGAAAACAACATATTGATTGCACATCAAGAAGATTACGATTGAGCTATGCAATTCAAATGCGTCGTGCGTGTGTGTCATGCTTTTGGGATTCATAGTTGTCGAGATTGGAAGATGAACAGGTTCAAGTAAGTTAAAGGCAAAGAGCTCAAGACGAGGGGATGTTTGTTAGTGGACGTTTGTCGTCTTGAGTCTTTGTAATTATCGTTTGTAATTTGTTATTATTTTAATGTTAAAGGGGTATTTATGAAAAGATGAACCCATTCGTTATGTAAGGCTCATTCGTTAAGGATGTTTAACGAATGAGCCCATTCGCTATTATGTACAGTTCATTCGTTAAGGATGTTTAACGAATGAACCATAATCATTATTTGTAATCGTCCATTTGTTAAGGATGTTTAACGAATGGACCTTTAATCCATTCGTCATGGAACGTTGACGAATGGGGTATAGCGAATGAAGTTTCTATATAACCTTAATCAATACTTAAATTATCAAAGGCTGAAGAAGCCTTATATAGACGATGGGATTCCATTCATTACACATCCCGTAATGAATGGCCTCTATTCGTTATCATTTACATACTTTAACATATGGTATAGCGAATGAGTCATTCGCTATACCATATGTTAAAGTATGTAAATGATAACGAATAGAGGCCATTCATTACGGGATGTGTAATGAATGGAATCCCATCGTCTATATAAGGCTTGTTCAGCCTTTGATAATTTAAGTATTGATTAAGGTTATATAGAAACTCTGTCCAATTGATCTCTCTCAATTACTTCACTTATTATTAATCGTTTATTACCTATCCTAAAGTATATCATATAACTAGATCTATCATTCAATAAATATATACAATGAATCTGTATGATTGGATCCGGTGTTAATAATATAAATTGTTAAGACAATTTACACCCGTCCGAACTCCAGTCGAGTTATATCAGGTGGGGTTTGTGAAACCCAGTAGTACTACTTAAATTTCCCTGTGATCCATCATAATGGTTCAAGGTATGTAAGGATTTATGTGATATGAGGACATCTAGTACACACTTGTGATATAAAAGAAACTACATAAATCCAAAACAAGTCATTGCGTTTTTCTCCAGAAAACTAGTATGTAAGTATGTCTGTGTTTTCTCCCCGGAAACAAGTATAGGAAAATGTTTTGTGTTTTCACTTCAGATAACAAGTATGGAAAATGTTTTGTGTTTTCAATCTAGAAAACACGTATATGAAAGTAGTTTTGGTGTTTTCTCTCAAGAATACAAATAGGAAAAGGCAAGAACTCACCAGGTGTCACGTGTAATAGACTTGTTTCAAAACCAAAAGGATGAACTTGACTCACTAATTGTTACCTAGTACAAGTGTTTTATGAGAATGTGTTTAGAAACACATGAGACTCACGTATTGACTTACACACAAACACAAACCTGACCTGACGACTCGTTGGTGATTGAAATTAATGTTAATAGTTCTAAGTTGTTATAACACGCATCCTATGTCACACCATGATCAAAACATCAAGCAATTGTCAAGTATTTCAAAATCTGATCAAGTAGTTTTCAGGACATAATATAACCTGTGCAACCCAGTTTATTTAACTAACTATTCCTTAGAAACAAATCCCACAATAAATCAATCATCACAGGTAGGTATAGATAATTTATCAGATTGCACAACAAAAAGTAGTTTCGTGGTTCTTTCACCTCATTTATCCAAATGATGCAAGGCCAATTGAGTTGTCTTCTAGACTTATAATACTAAGTTCCAGAAGTGAACGAGCTCACAGTGGGTACGAGAAGACCTCCACTATTCCCCTTTTCATAACGAGCTCACAGTGTTCGGTTTTGCAGGTTAGAGCCGCTGGAACACATAATAGTTTTAGTATTTGCTCACTAGAGAATATTAAGCTATGTCCACCCGAGGTTAGTTTAGTATTAATCCGTTATTAGTCGAGATATTATGTTAAGCCTAACAAGAGTTAACTTATTTTTTCTTCATTGGCGCCAATCGTATTGGTTAGAATAACAATAGAATCTTAAAAGATCGTTATGAGCTCAGATCGGCCTCCTTCGTCCACACCGCCGTCGTTCAATAGTGCAGAACCCAACACAGATTGGTCCTAGGAAGGAAATATATGTGAAACAAGCTATTTGGGAGAAAAAACGAGGATTACATTGAGGTTGAACAACCAAAACAAGACCTATCTTTCAGATTCGTAGAAGCACGGTCTCCTCGTTAGAAAGGTCCCGCAGCGACGGCTCACCTTGAAGACACAGTGATGTGGTTAAAAAGAGAACAAGAGATGATTACTACGAAATACGAGAAAAGGTTGGATGAGCATATGAGAAGACAAGACGGTTGAATAACGCAACATACGTTGTTGTATTCACAGAACAACGAAGACGACTCCTCTGAAGAAGAAGATCCACGACCCTGACGGCTTAGAAGTGAAAGACTCAGTAGTCACAGAAACCGGCCGAAAAGTCAAGTAAAAAGTCTTGCCAGAAGTAGAGAACAATCACTTAGTCAAAGTCGAGTAGCTCGAACAAGAGACGCTCCCACGAAAATCGAAACTCTCGAGAAAAGAGTGAGAGTGATAAAAGCGGAAGCGACGGGCATAAACATGGCCCAAAAATCTAAAAACGAGAAAGAAACACTTGAGCTACTACCTTGACGTGGATGTGGACTTCACCAAACCGTATCGGTGGAAAGCCTTTGTGGAAAAATCAAAATTGTTCAACGGATCGCGGAAGCCCCGCTACCCTCGAATTCAAAGTTACCCCTCTATAGTAGGGAAATATGATGGGATGACAGACCCAAGCGACCACCTGCAATGCTTCATAGCAGCGGAAGGGGGGGGGAGGGTTTGCAGGCTGGCCACTTTCAGTGTGGTGTCACATGTTCGGTTTGACCCTCCATGGTTGATGGGTGCATCGGAGGATGACCTGTAAGTGTGCTTAATCGATATAAAAATCCATGCATTAAGTGTTAATTTAGTGGGAACTGGATAACTACTGTTGTGTGGTTATTTGCAGGTTAAACAGAGGTTCCGGAGCTATTATGGTGTATAACGAAGCAACCGAGGGAACCGGAAACTTGAGTGAGGTCCATCGTGGAGTTGTGGCTGAAGTCCATCGTGGCCCACGGTCTGGACCGTGGGCCACGGTCCAAATTATCAAACTGATCAAAGGCAACCGTACCGTGGAGGGCCCTTACACCATGGAAGCCACTGTGGCCCACGGTGGGCACCGTGGGCCACAGTCCAACTTATCAAAAACTGCAAAAACTACCGTAACGTGGGTTCAGTTACCACCGTGGAGGGGACCGTGACCCACGGTCAACTCGGATATATTTAAATATTATTATTATTTTTGTTTACCCGACCCACTCTTATGTTAGGAAAAGTTTAACAATAAAATAACGCGTTTAACGAGTCATTATTATTTGAATACTATTGTTTTAATATTTATTTAATGATTTAAAACTACTTGATTAATATACATTTTTAACCCAAATCTAAACTTTAACCCTACTTTGTTCCCACCTAAATAGTTTAGGGTCTAACTGCAAAATACCATATATTTATATAATAATATAATATAACCCGCCAACAATCTGGTATCTTGAACCGTTTACCCTTTAACCCAAACCCGTAATCAAGATCCAAACCCGTAACCTTTTTACCCGAATTCTTATATGTGCATTACGTAATGTAATCTTGGAATTGATATATGGTTTTGATTCCCCTTGCCTAAACGAGTTCACCATCGCCACAAATTAGGAAAACGAAATCAAACATATTCGTATTGCTTATTTTTCTAGCTGACACGAACCCGTTTATTATTAATCATGTAAACGAACATTAGAAATCAATTAAACACATGTATAACATCCTTATACCAGCGCTAGCCGAAACCCTATAATCAATTGCTTTAGAATCATCGTTTAAAGGTTGTTCGTGAGCTTGTTCTGGCCGTCAAGTGTAGTCCGCCGTTAATCATTTTTGTATCAGCTTTTCAGGTAATTAGTGCATCTAATATACCCGTCCTAATCCGTATAATAGAAACCCTATCATTGATTCAACGATAATATAACAGTTTTCCGAATTGGATAATTAGGGTTCATAATCAATTTGGGGTTTGTTTCTGTATATGTTTATAAATTATTGTTTCTAGATGATAATCAACTGACTCGTTAGTCCAGTTGGTTGTTGGTGTATGTGTTAAGATTTTGAGAGGCCGGGGGCGCGGGTTTGAATCCCCCCAGCCCGTTGTTGTTCTTTTTATTTGATTTAGTTCATTAATACATAATATTAATATATGTTATCATTTAAATGATATTATTAATATTATAAAATACTAAATAATCAATATTTTTATCAAACCGATATTGTAACTTGCCACTTTTTCGAAACTTGTTTAAAACCATATATATATGCATATATTAGTGTGTGCATATATATGTGTATAGTTATTAGCAATTAATAGAGTTTTTTCAAATGTTAAAGATTTAAAAAGGTTTTGTTTATTTAAAATACATAATTAAAATATATATACTGAACCTTCTTATTTTACACAATTATTAAGTATTTTATAAATGATTATAGTTCATATAAATTATTCATTATATATTAATTATTATTTACACTATTCGATTTAAAAGAAACCTATATTTAATATATATATATATATATATATATATATATATATATATATATATATATATATAAATACCTCAAATGTGTTTTAGTTTGAATTAAACAAATTCTGTTATATAAACTATACAAGAATTTATAAATATTTATTTAAGACTAGTATTAATTAAAATATACTATTTAAACTAATAAAATAATAATAAATCTTTGTAATATTAAACTTTCGTTAGAGTGTACCCAATCATCGATTCTCGAACCTTTATCTAATCTTAGTTCCGTCATTCAAATTATATTTATTCCACAACTATTGTTACATAGGTTTTCTTGTTGATAACTTCCGAAGAGCGTAACTCTTGTTTACTACCGTTCTTACCGCATTCGTTTATCTTTTGCTAAGGTGAGTATTTCACTCCCCTCTTTTACTTATTTTAACCATTTTGGGGACATATGCGTTCGTAGATATTTTTATATTATATATTACTCAACCGCAACTGTTTATTCTTGTGTGTTTATCAGTTTTCCTAACTTGCTATTTGCTTACTTGCTTTATTTGAACGTTATTGCTTACTTCGGCAACCGATGTCCATTTTTATGGCACGGTTTAGTCCTTGCTTGGTAACCAATGTCCATTTATATGGATTGGTTGAGCCCTTTATTTATGGTTTGATTGATTGTGCTATGTGCTATGGCTTAACTGTATATCTCACAGGAACAGTTTGCACTTTTACTTGTTGTTATTATAGTTTCTTAAATCTGGTATTATACTCACTCAACCTAGTGTTGACAAAACCTATTTGTATTTTTAACGCATATGCAGGTTATCGTGTGACGTGATTATCAAGGTTGTTTGAAGCAACTTAGGATGCATGTTAGAGAAGAAGATACAAGAATGAAATTTTGGATGTTTATTTTATTTGTTTATTTATGAGTTTGATATACTTGACTATTTAATAAAATTTAATAGATACTGACACTTTTAATATTGCATAATAGTACCTTGAGAGCTGTGGGCAATCAGTTCACGCCCCGACATTTCCGCAGTAGGTTGGGGTGTGATACATGGTGTGAACCGTGGGCGACGATCCGGGCTATAACTGCCGAAAAATACTTCTTTTAATTACGTTTTTGGGTGTCTTTTCATTTATCTTCCATTCTGGAACACCTTAGAGACGAATTTTGGAGTCCAATAACAATATTTTGGGATTGTAAGCATTAGATTGGTGTTTGTGATTCATATGCATACCCTAATTGATATGATGATGAATCAAACTATGTGTGGCTAGTTCTCTTTATGTTCTCTCCCGAATTGTAAGGTTTTCAATTGAATACTTGTGAATCATTTATGTTATTTGTGGGATAGTAGTTTGATCTTATGATTGTATTGCTATGGTGATTGTGAGTTTGATTAGTAATTGTTAGTATAGTATAATTCGTGTTCTTGTCTATCAGTTCTTGGTGCAATCGGGATTTATTGAAGGGAATTAGGGTTAACTATACTCAACTAATTATCGAGTCTCACCTTACGTTTTTACAATTCAAGTACTTAGTCCTCTTTTATCACAATCAAATGCATTTTCAATAACTATGTCTATGTAGTTCATCCCAAAAGTAAACGTTAACATTATCAACATTGGAAACCTGAAATCAGGATGGAGCATTCTTTTTTTTAATTCAGTTAAAAATTTTTAATTTTTTTCAGTGATTTTCATTAATCAAAATCAACAAATCAAATACTTGAATTTATTTTCTGCATGTAGTTTAATATAGACTAATTACAAGGCTACTTAGTAACACATTTTCCACAAACTCTTTGTGTTCGACACCCGCTTACCGCTATCTAATTGGTTGTAATCGGTTTATTTTTGAGTGAGTCTTCGACCTCACGTCAAGTTTTGGCGCCGTTGCCGGGGAGTAGTGCGCAATGTGTGTTAGCTTTTGTTGTTTTGTTTGTTATTTTAGGTTTTACGTTGGTTGTGTTAGTGTGCAGGTACCTACAGGTGTATGCATACTAGAGGCACAGGTAATCACCACTAGTTATCGATCCTGAGATTGACCGAACACTTCGAAGAAACCGAGTCCTACTTAGGGAGAACAAGCTTCTTGGATCTCCAACTGCATCGTACAGCACCATGGAATCACCAATTCCCACTTCGAGTCAAACATTGCCATCCATGCCACCACTTATTTCACCTGCACCGATCACTACTACCATACCTAGTGCATCAAGTGAATTGAAACCAACTCACACAACCGAACCCATTACTGCTCAATACACTTACTTAACATCATCAACCTGCCACCTATTTCCAACCTACCTTTGGTGCATCATCATCTCAACAAAACCAACCTCCAACCTTTCAACAACCAGAATTAAGTTACCAATATCAACCCCCACCTTTCATGAATTTCAAGAACACAAGGTGATGGGTACGGGTATGGGTTTGACTATGAATTTGCGGGGTATGAAGTGGAAGGTTACTACATGGGAGGTGATTGAAGTCAAAGGGCAAATCCGGGAAATTTTGCCTATGGTCAATGGAAACAACCAGAACCGGTGCAAGAGCTTAACACATAACCACCATCGGTTGTTCAACAACAAGCTCAACAACAACCGGTAAGTTCAAACGCTACCAGTTATTCAACAACAACAAATGCCCCAACCACAGTTTCAATAATTTGCACCTCCAAGGGCCGTTTATAGTGGGTCAACCAAGAGTACCAATGGGGGGTACCAAGAAATCATGCAAGAGAGATGGTAAGGGGTATTGAATCTCATTTATGACCGATAATTACTAATAATACGTCTCTGGTGGTTATTCCTCATATTCAACAAGGGAGGACATTTGAGGTGAGAACAATTTCCTTCCAGATTCAACCTAAGTATAATGGTCTAGTAACGGAGGAACCTTACTTTCACTTGGAGGCATATGATTCCATTTTCAACACAATTGGGGGTCAAGATTTTACATCGGATGAGGTTAAGTTGGTCTTATTTCAATTTTCGTTGGAAGACAAGGAAAAGAGATGGTTTTACACTTTGCCTTCAGCATCCATTTATACTTAGGTTGAAATGCAACAAAGATTATTGGAAGAATTCTACACGGCCCAAAAGACTAATGATGCAAGAAGAAGTTTGAGAACTTTCCAACAACAATCGGGAGATGTTTCATGAAGCATTCGAGAGGTTTAACATGATGATTAAAATTTGTCCTCATCATGGTATTGCTCTTTAGGAGTTGTTGAATTCTTTTCATGAGGGGTTGAGTATGGAAGATGAACGGTATTTGAGATCAATCACAAATGGCACATTTGGTACTAACTATGAACAAGATGATTAGGCATATTTGGAACAAATGGCAGTTACATCAAAGAGAAAGGCTTAAAACGGAAGAAGAGCAAGACCGGCAATCGGAAGACCACAAATACAAGCCATGGAAGAAGGAGGGGTACAAACTACTAATCAACTAATTGATGTTTGTACGAATTGTAATGAGTTGGGCCATGCTTCAAAGGTGTGTACGGTGGGTCAAGTACAAGTGGAGCAGGTGAATGCACTTCAAGGGGAGGTGGTAGGAATTACAATATGAACTCAAATACGTACCACCCAGGGTTAAGAAATAACCCAAATTTTGGTTATGGAAATCCGGCTACTCAATCCAACCCCAATTTCCAAGGGAATCAAGGAAATTATGTTCCTCTCCAACAATATAACAATCAAAGTAATTTTCATGGTGGGAATAATCAAGGGTCCCAAGGTCAAGGGGGTGGTGGTCAATGTGGGTCCACGGGTCACAGTTCATCAAGTGGGAATGAAGTTATGGAGATGCTCAAAGTGATGCAACAAGACATGCAAAGAATAAATCAACTTGATGAAATTCGCCTACAAAAGGATGAGGTCCGTGACAAGGCCATTCAATCATTGACCACTCAAATGGGTCAACTTGCAACCGAAGTGTCAGATTTAAAGAAAAAAAAAGGGTAAATTGCCAAGCGACACTAAGGTAAATCCTTCTCATAGTTCTTCTCGTAATGTGCCTATTAACCATGTTTATGTTTTGAGAAGTGGTAAAGAATACAAAACTGATTTGTCACCGGGTGTGGTTGATGGGGAAGTTGAGGACATTAGGGGTAATGAAAGTGATAATGAAATTGAAACTAATAAACCCACTAAACATGTCACTTTTGAAAAACCATTACAAAATTCGGGTCAAGATCCAAATTTTTAAAGATAAAAATAAGGAAGTCGAACCAAATGCGGTTCCATTTCCTTCAGCTTTGCTTGACCCAGGTAAGAAAAACTTATTTGTTAAACAGGGTCCTCAAAAGGAGGAAATGTGGGAGGTATTTAAACAGGTAAAAGTGAATTTACCTTTGCTTAAGGCAATTAAGCAAGTACCCGCTTATGCTTAATTTTTGAAAAAGTTGTGCACCCAAAAGGGGCAACAGAAAGTGCCTTAGCGGGTGGATTTAACCGAGCGGGTAAGTGCAGTTTTAAAAGGAGATATTCTTACTAAGCTCCAAGATCCAAGAACGCCCTTAATTAATATTCAAGTTGGCGATTTTTAAATGTCTAGGGCGTTACTAGATCTTGGGGCCGGAGTAAACATTCTCCCAGGGGGGGGGGGTTATATGACCAATATGACTTTGGTCCTTTGAAACGTGTTAAGACCACAATTGTATTGGCAAATTTGTCCCATAAACTGCCCCGTGGAATCGTGCGGGATGTAATTGTGAAAGTGGAGGATTTTTATTATCCTGTGGATTTTTTTGTGTTAGATTATTCATCGGGTGACCCAAGTCAACAACAAAATGTTATATTGGGTCGACCCTTTTTGAAAACTTCCCATGCATTCATTGATTGTAGATTTGGTACCATTGACATGGCGTTTGGTAATTGAAAAATGTGCCTTAATGTTTTTACTAACGTTGCTAATTCTTTAAGTGGTGAAGAATGTTTTATGGTAGATTTGGTGGATCATTGTATTCGTCATGAATATGATGAAGATAGTTTGGAAGCTTGTATTTGTGATGATTCTTAACAGGTACACGTGTGTGCTTTGCGGATGGAACAACAAAAACAAGATACTTTACCTATGCAAGAGGGAAGACCACCATGGACTCATCAATTTGAGAATTTACCAACGGAAATCAATTCAGACACAAAGCCATCTTTGGAGTGTCCACCAAAGGTTGAATTGAAGAAACTTCCAAGTCATTTGAAGTATGCATTTTTAGGAGATAATGAAACCCTTCCGGTTATCAATGCTTCAAACTTGGAGGAAGATCAAGAGAAGGCGCTGGTAAAGGTTTTAGGAGCACATAAGGCTGCCATTGGATGGAAGGGTATCAGTCCTTGGATTGTTATGCATAAAAATAATTACTGACGAGGAGGCTAAACCAACAAGGGAAACTCAAGGAAGATTGAAACCGAATTTGCGAGAAGTGGTGAAAAAGGTGGTGATTAAATGGTTAGATGCGGGGATAATTTATCCCATTTACGACAGTGCATGGGTGAGCCCCGACACAGGTAGTACCCAAGAAAGCCGACATCCAGGTAATAAAAGATGATAATGGTGAACAAATCGCCACCCGACCGGTAACCGGGTGGCGAGCGTGCATTGATTATAGAAAATTAAATAATGCAACCTCAAAAGACGATTTTCCGTTACCATTCATTGATCAAATAATTGAAAAACTTTCTGGTCAAAAATATTATTGTTTATTGGTTGGATATTCGGGTTACAATCAAATTGCAATTCATCCCGACGACCAACACAATACCACATTCACTTGTCCATATGGTACTTTTGCCTTTAGGCGAATGCCATTTGGATTGTGTAATGCCTTGGCCATTTTTCAAAGATGTATGATGAGCATCTTTTCTGACATGGTCGGGGAGTCACTTGAAGTTTTTATGGACGATTTTTCCAATTTTGGCTCGACTTTTGAGTTTTGTCTTAATGATTTAGAAAAGGGTTTAAAACATTGTGTTGAGACGAACTTGGTGTTGAGTTGGGAAAAAAGTTACTTCATGGTGCAAGAGGGCATTGTGTTGGGCCATGTGGTTTCAAGTAGGGGAATGGAAGTTGATCAAGCTAAAATAAAAGTAATTTCATCTTTTCCACCCCCGAAAAATGTCAAGGGGGTGAGATCATTTTTCGGACATGCTGGATTCTATAGGAGATTCATTAAGGGTTTTAGTGCAATTACATAAGTAATATTTTATTGAAGGATGTCCCTTTTGAGTTTACTGATAAATGTTTGCAAACTTTTAATAGTTTGAAGGAAAAGTTAGTGGAAGCACCCATTTTACAATCACCGGATTGGTCAAATCCGTTTGAAATCATGTGTGATGCTAGCGATAGCTCGGTTGGAGCGATATTGGGTCAAAGAATGAAGAAGAAGCCGGTGGTGATATATTATGCGAGCAAAACTTTATTCGAGGCGCAATTGAATTACACCACTATCGAAAAAGAGTTACTTGTGGTCGTGTATGCCTTGGATAAATTTCGGTCGTATATTTTGGGAAGTAAAGTTGTGGTGTATTCGGATCATAGCGCAGTTCGATATTTAATGGAGAAGAAAGATGCAAAACCTCGTTTGATTCAATGGGTGTTACTGTTGCAAGAATTTGATCTTGAAATCCGGGACAAGAAAGGTTTGAGAATGTAGCGGCGGATCACTTGTCTCGGATTCCACTTTAAGGTGTTGATGATCCGATGGAGATAAATGAAAAGTTTCCGGAGGAACAGTTGCTCGCCTTCTCAACCACACCGCGATATGCCCATTATGTTAATTATTTAGTCACAGGTGTGATTCCGGAACATTGGTCAAAGAAACAGAGGCAACAGTTCATGTCCCAAGTCAAACAATACATATGGGATGAACCGGACCTTTACAAGGTTGGAGCGGATCAAGTTCTTAGAAAATGTGTACCCGAAAATGAAGTGCATGAGATTTTAACGCATGCTCATTCATCAGCATATGGGGGCCATTTTAGTGGATAAAAAACGGGGTATGAAGTACTAACATGCGGGTTCTATTGGCCAACACTTTTCAAAGATGCTAATGAATATGCCCGGTAGTGCTTGAATTGTCAACGAAGGGGGGGGGGGGGGGGTATATCAAAAAGGAATGAAATGCCTTTACAACCCATTTTGGTGGTTGACATTTTTGATGTTTGGGGCGTAGACTTTATGGGCCCGTTTCCGAACTCGCGTGGGTACTTGTACATTCTTGTTGCGATTGATTATGTGTCGAAATGGGTCAATGTAAGGCCCCGTTCCCGGTGCCTCACTTTAACGTTATATTTACTTATAAACACAGTTCTAAACATCAAAGTTAAATAAAACTTTCGTGGAATATTAAAACTTTCATAAAACATTACTTAAAAATTTATAACTTGTCTTAATTGAACATTCTGTCTTTTAAAATAAACGTCAATTAACATTAAAACATCTTGAGTCTTCATATGCCAGTCTCTTATTCGCCCACCATGTGCCCACTCAAGTTAGTTATCCCAATCTACTCACCTGCGTGCATACTAAAAGTCAGCTACGCTGAGTGAGTTCTAGTTAATCAGGCGACATACAATACATACACATATCATGCATACATACATATCCGAAGATACATTTCCATACTTAACCATTTACATTTCCAGCATACATTCATGCATACATACTATTACCTACCTCAGCCTACCGAGAGTATGTTCATAGTCCGCCGTCTATACATATACTCAAGGTTGTGAACACGTAAAAGGTCCGCAGTCCTTACCTATGTTCAACGTTTATGGTACGTGCAAGGTCCGCAGTCCTTCCCTATACCATCCTACAATAACAACACGTACAAGGTCCACAGCCCTTCCCTATGTTGCTACCTAATTCATAGCACGTACGAAGTCTGTAGTCCTCCCTTATGCTACCATAGTATAATTACAGCACGTATAAGGTACGCAGTCCCTTTCTATGATGGCTCCTATCTGAAGTACGTATAAGGCCCACAGTCCTTAACTACGTTCTCATCTATCATCTATAACTCGTATAAGGCCCACAGTCCTTAACTACGCCATCACATGCCAAGTCTATGTCCAACAGAAGTTAGAGGGATTTGTCATCCTAACTTACTATGTTAGACGTAGAACTCATTTACCATTCTTTTACCTGCATACATCTACTTTGCATATACAATAATTACATCGTAGCATGAGAACACTCTAGGCGTTCTTCACATCATTCATTTAGCAATCATACTCCTTGTCGATACGTGCAATATCCGAAGATCGTTCACGCCCCGACAAGCATTCATTCATAACGTTCATACATCATCCATACATTACATATAACATTCATATCTTTATTTATAACCAGACGGTATGCGCAATATCCGAAGATCGTTCACGTACAGGAAAGCGATCATTCATATCTAACACATATATCATATATAGCATACACTTACCACTTAAGGTAAGTGTATTAACTAATCACATAGAGTATGCACACAGCCTCGGAAACACAACAAAGAATGGGGCTAGAAACTCACCTGAACTCGGTTACGTTCATCGTTAACAATTACTCCTTTCTTTAGCTATGCGCGACTAACTGTATAACCATCACACGTATCAATTAACTACTACTATCCATATCGTGTTTCTAGTTTAATTACAACCCTCAAAGAACGGGGGTCCGGGGGCAACGCCCCTGGCAGCGGGGTTCTTGTAGGTTCCCTGCCGGATCTATCAATCACCGATATATCAATCACCGATTACACAAAACTGAACAACTCTATCAAACAAGCCGTAACCTCAACCTATATAACATTCGACAACTTCGCCTAACATGTTTAGGCGAAGTTGTCACTAACTTCGCTTGTTCAACAAGTTCGCCCATATCAGGCGAACTTGTGAGACAACTTCGCTTAATTCTAAATACAAAACATACTAACTCGATTACAGACACTAGATACTGAACTACTGACATCATGTACCAACAGACTCCCCCTTGGCAGTAGCTTCATATCTCTATCTTCAAACACGTGTCTCGTAATTCCAAAAATCTTGTATCTTCCATCTTCAAGCATGAACGCCTTCTCGTACACAAACTGAAACTACTCTTTGATGTTTCTTTGCTTCTTCTTTCCAAGCAGGAATGTAAAATATCTTTTTCTCGTTCAGCACATGCAGATCAGCTTGAGACAAATTCAATAAATGCATAGGATCATATACTCTCATCAGCTCTTGTTCATCTTCATCTTCCATTACTGCTTCAGCTGTTTCACAATCAACGTACCACCATTTCAGATCTTTGAGCCCATCCTTGGGCATTTGTTTCATCGGCACTTCTTTTAGACACCGGATTGGCTTATACTTCATTATCATCCAAGGCTTGCCATCTGCTCTCATTCCTCTGTCTTTGTCTTCAACGAGCTTTCCTTTCTGTGGTTTCAACAGCTCGAACTTTTTCTCCTTTATGCTTTCCTTCCAGACTATCTTTCCAATGATCCTAGCCATGTTATCATCACTCCTGTTTATCAACCCCAACCTGGCTAAGTCCTTCACTTCACACTCAGGCAACGTATTCAACGATCTCAACAACCTCTTGAAATACTGAACCCCATCATACCGTTTAATCACAAAATGCCTCAACTGCTCATCATATAACCAGCATATAATCCCCTTTTTCGATTCAGCATAACCCCTGATGTTGTAACTTTTCTTGAACATAGTAGGGACCGCCGGTTTCTTAGTCTTTACGAACCACTGAGCGTAGCCTTCTTTCCATCTTGGCTGCTCCTCCCATTCTGTCTCATCACATCCCGTATCTTGACCCAAATCTGACTTTTCAACTGTTGGAATTTCATGTTCAACGTTGTCCTCCACAATCTCTCCTTCTTCAACTTCACTATCAATCACGATCTCAGCCCCTATCTTCTCTATCTCCTCCAACGGTAACATATCCTCATCACCTATAACATCATCTAACACCTCCTCAGCATCCACAACCACCACATCATCGCCCCCTGAACCGCCAGCTGCACTCGTTGACTCCCCCTGAGATGTGGAAGTCCCAAGAGCTTGTTCAGTTCTTGGCAACTCTCCACCTGCACCTTTTGATGCATTGGGATCATCGTCTCGATCGTTGCTCTTTTTTGTCCTCAGCTCGTCACCCTTACAGCTCGTCTCCCCCTGAGATGCCAAGAACTGTTTCAATGCATCAATTATTTTACCATGCTCGATCAGGAGGGACGACTGAATCTGATTCTCCGCAACGAGGCGCTGAATAGCATGAGTCTGGATAAGATTTACCCTTGATTGTTCTGCCACGACCCTTTCCAGCGCTGCTATTCTTTCCGAGTCGGATAAGGTTGCATCGAAATCAAACCTTATATATGATATGTCTTGAGCGTACGGAGGAGGGATTTCCAATGTAACCGGCACCTCAGAAACAGGTGGAAACATAACCGCAGGAGGTATCGTAACCGACAACTCTGCAGTAGCAACAACTGTCGACTCAACAAACCTTGCTACGACCTCCGTTGGAGTAAGAGTTGGAGGTGGCAAGGACACAATCTCCGGAGCCGAGAGCTGGAATGTAGTGGGTGGGATGCCGAAGGAAGATGAGGTAGTCACCACGGGAACATCCGTGGCGATTGGCCCTGTAACTGGCAATGGTGTAGAGACTATAGTCATACCAGACAGTGCGGGTGGAGTGAAACGAACCACCCTTGAGCTCTCACCAGCTCCCGAACCTGCACCTGCCCTTTCCCTTCTCGATCTACGGACCAACTGATGTAAATCTTCCTCAAAGTCCGAATCACTGTCATCGGTGTCTCTCTTCCTCTTCCCGTGAATTCTTTCTTGAGTAATCAGAATCTTTCTAGCTTCAGCCACATCATCATCTGAGGAATCAGAATCAGCCTCCGTCGTAGCTGCCATAGCAACATCCACATTAGTAACCCGTGCAACCGAGACTTGCACCTCTTCCTCAGGATCAACACGTTCCATATCGAAGAAACCTTGACCGCCAAAAGCAGCTTCAAGGTCTACATTTTCCTCCGGTGCCACAACAGGAGCAGCAGGTAAAGCTTGTTGTACCTCAGGTGGTGGTTGAGGTGCTCCAGCCTGTTGTGGTGCCGGATCCCGAAACTCGTCCCCACGAGCTGGAACATACTCTGGGTTGATCAAGTACCCAAATAATGTAGTATGTCGAGGACGGAGCTCAGGCTTGCTTCTTGCACTTGATGATCTACACTGAGCGAAGATTCTCTTGCTTACACTCTCCACATATCTAATCGGGCGGCGCTGAGGTAACATGGGAGCAACGTGATTCAAGATCATTTGAAGGAATCCTGGATACATCAGAAATCTCTCACGCGCCACCGCTCGTCTTTGACGGTCTATTTCGTAGAATACCATCTGACTAAAGCTATAACGCTTATTGTAAGTCAGTGATGTCATTGCCGACTGCATGATCGCACCCATTCCATCTGTACCAGCCTTTCTCCCTGACATACACACGATCATCACGTGCATAAGAAATCGCCATTGGTCTAACAAGAATCCCTTTCGTCTTTGAGTATCCCCCAATGGACCAGAATATCCCATTCTCAGAAGCACCATCTCTGAATGGAGCCACGAAGTCTGTAGGATCGTCTCTCGTTTCATCCCCAAACTGCAAAGCCACCTGATCTGCTCAGATGAGAACTGCACTATCTGATTGTTAACCGTTGCACGCATAACCGGGGGCTCGACTCGACAATCATACTCCACTGTCTGCCAGAAATCTTCTATGTTTGGCAAAGATATAGGCAGTGTTGTGGTAATAGCGTGGAAGATACGCGAGCGGATAAGAAACGTGATGATCTCGCGGAAATCATCAACACCGCTCGCATCCGGGTCCAAAGTTATGTACATGTTATGCCCCGGGAAAAACTGCCGATTGTTATCTCCTCCTTCGTCACCACCTGCACCACCTGCTCCAGCTACAGCTGCCATTTCTGCAACAAAAACAGTCTAAGTTAGAGAATCGTCGAGTCAAATCACAAGTTCGCCTGTTACCATGAGCGAAGTTATGATTTATTCTGTATAGGCGAAGTTAGGGGTGGGGCGAAGTTGGTAATAACTTCGCCTTAACTTGAACTTCGCCTGATAAATGTTAAATAAAAAGGGCCAGGCGAAGTTAATGATAACTTCGCGTAACCACAACTTCGCCTCATATACTGTTAAATAATTAAATATCAGGCGAAGTTAAACCTTAGGCGAAGTTAAGGATAACTTCGCCTAAACTGTAACTTCGCCTGAATATGAATCGGCAACAGTTTAGACGTTCAAACGAAGTGATTTTGGTCAATTTGGAGATTGCGGACTCAACCAAACATGTTTTGACGGAGATCAACACGATCAAGTTGAATACGACTACGTTAAAACAAGTTTGAAAAGCGGGTGTTGGATGTTTGAAAGAACGGGGTCACGAATCGGGTCAAAACGACCTTGATAACGTCAATGACATAGATTATAAGATACAACAACCCAACACACCTTTAACACGAGTTGAAACGGATTAGAATTAAGGTTTGATTGAGTAGATAAGTTCGCCGAAGATGATGGGTGAATAAGTTCGCTTGAATATGAACAGGTGTTTGACCAAAATGCTCTTTATATATGTCTGACATTATACAGGCGAAGTTAGGGTTAACTTCGCTTACCCCATAACTTCGCCTGTTTAAACAACTTCGCCTCTTTCCTCAACTTCGCTCAATATGAAACTTTACCAAACAGACCCTTATAAATTGAGCATAATGCCATTAACTTTTAAAACTTCCTTTAAAGAGTTAACTGATCCGATTAAGAAGCAAGTAACCAGGTATAAAATCATAAAACAACATAAGTAGAATAAATTTTTAGAAATAAAGTACACGGGATCAAATTTCAGTCTAGTCGGGGACCAACATGTTTTAGAAAAGATCCGAACAGGAATCATACTAATTAATTGACTGTCACATAGATCCATGTTCAGCTGTATTATGACATAAAGAAACAGGTTGTAAGCAGGTAAATAACTTAAAATGGTTTTCATCGTTTCTGTGATACGGGTTAGGTTCAATTAAGCTCAAAACTTAAATGGGCAACACATCAGAGATTATGATGTCTCCTATCTATTCTCAAAGCGTATTTGGCTTTCCCCAAGTCACCCCGAGTTGACCTCGACCCGTAGTGTCTGATTAAATTGTAAGTACACGCCGATCTGTAGAGTCTTCTTCCCGTTCTCTTTCTTGCATCTTGATTGAGAAGTATTAACATTATAAGTTCTAGAATGTCTTAGTAACACATAATAATAATTTTTTTTTTAAATAATAAGATTTACACAGCTTCAAGTAAACTACTGCAAGTCCCGAATCTGGATCACTGCAGTTTCTTGACACACCATCTTCTCGGGAATCAGAACACTCACGGGCTCGTGTATGACTGGGTAATCGCTTTTCTGCCTATCATTCGGAAAGATATATATGGAGACATGCACAACTCTTAAGGAGTTTCCACGTAAAATCGAGGAGATTTAGTTAGTATCACTTCTACTTTTACGCACCATAAAAAGCTACCATGACATACAATGACTGTTCTAAAGTCTTTTAGGCCTAATAACTTCACTAGTTAAGCACACAGAATCAGTTTGTTCATCACTTTCCAAGGTTGGATCAATTTTCTTTTAAACATTGTATAGATACTTCTTACGAAGCAGTAGACTTGAAAAATTATTTCATCTCCCTTAAAAAAAATTTTTAACTTCTATCGCCCCGATCAAGTCGAAGTCTTCAGGTAAACGGCTATCCTGAAGATCCAATGGATCAGCTGGACCGACCACATACGAGTATGTGTCCTTCTAACTAATTATGAACGACTAATTTTCAGCGAAAGAATAAAAACACATCATAAACCGCCCCGGTCACGTTCAGTCATCTGGTTAATGGCTATCCTCATACTCTACAGGTAGAAATGAGGACCAAACATATCCGAAGATATGTCCTTCAAACTGAAGCAACCGACATAATTCTAAGCGATAGTGACGTGTTTTTTTTTTTTTTTTGTTTTCAATAAAAAAAACGAAAAACACGGTTACTCAGGATTGATCATCCCATTTAGCTCAACAAGGTTTTGAAAACGAGTTTTGTCAAACGCTTTAGTAAACAAATCAGCGAAATTATCTAACGAATCAACCTTTTCGAGCACAATCAATTTCTTCTCAGCACAATCCCGTATAAAATGATGACGGATGTCAATGTGTTTAGTTTTGCTATGCTTTACGGGATTTTTAGTTACTGAGATAGCAGCAGTGTTATCTATGCAAATAGGAGTATGAGTGAAATTCAGACCGTAATCGCGCAATTGCTGTTGTATCCAAAGAACCTGGGAGCAGCAGTTCGATGCTGCCATGTATTCTACTTCACAGGTAGAAATGGCGACTGAGGTCTGCTTCTTGCACTGCCAGGACACTAATCTGCCTCCAAGAAACTGACATCCACCTGTTGTTGACTTCCGATTCTGATTGCATCCTCCATAATCAGAATCCGTGTAGGCGACTAACTCCAAGTCTCCCCCTTTCGTGTACCACAACCCTAGCTTAGGCTTGCCTTTGATATAACGCAATATCCTCTTCACACCTTTCATGTGAGATTCCTTTGGGTTTGCCTGAAACCGAGCACAAAGACAAACTGCAAACATAATATCAGGTCTAGATGCAGTTAAGTACATTAAAGAACCTATTATTGCCCGATATTGGGTGGGGTCCACGTCTGCATCACTGTCTGAATCAGCACCCAATTTATGGTTGACACAAACTGGAGTATCAAATGGAGTGCTGTCCTTCATCTTGAAGCGTTTGAGAACGTCTTGGACATATTTAGTCTGATGAATGAACATCCCATCTTTCTTCTGATCAACCTGCAGTCCTAAAAAGAAAGTTAGTTCACCCATAGCACTCATTTCAAACTTCTTTTTCATGACGGCTTCAAATTCCTGACACATGGCGACTTTTGATGCATCAAAGATGATGTCGTCCACGTAGACTTGAACCAGAAGAAAGTCCCTTCCTTTTCTCTTAACGAACAGTGTGCTATCGATCTTTCCCCTTTCAAATTCATTCTCAAGCAAGTAATCGGATAGAGTTGCGTACCAGGCACGAGGGGCCTGATGTAGCCCATATAGCGCTTTACTTAGCTTGTATACGTGATCAGGAAAGTCTGGGTCAGGAAAACCCGGAGGTTGATCAACGTACACAACCTCATCGACTTTACCGTTAAGAAACACACTTTTCACGTCTACCTGGAACACCTTCATCTCCTTGTGTGCAGCAAATGCCAAAAACAATCGAATCGCTTCCAATCTCGCCACAGGAGCAAACACTTCATTGTAGTCGATCCCTTCTTGCTGATTAAAACCTTTTACAACTAGCCTTGCCTTGTTCCTTATGATTATTCCTTTCTCATCTCTCTTACATTTGAAAACCCATTTGGTGCCAATCGCATGTACATTCTTCGGTTTTGCAACCAAATTCCATACCTCCATCTTCTTGAACTGGGCTAACTCTTCTTGCATGGCTTCGACCCACGAGCTGTCCTTGAGAGCCATTTGATAGTTCTTTGGTTCAATCTGGCTGATGAAGCAGGTGTACAAGCATTCGTTAATGATGCCTGTATCTTTAATGCTTGTGTAAACACAAGTGTGCTCATTCAAGCTTCGTCTTGTTTGTACACCGTCGGACAGATCACCTATCACGTTCTCCAAAGGGTGATTTTTGTGAACACTCGTAGTCGGAACCGAACTGACTTGCAGATTGTCTTCCAGGTTCGAAGATAGTTCATCAATGGGTGATTGTTGTTGAGAATGAAAAGGATTGAAGAATTCCTCTTCTGTAGAAGTAGCAGGGGTATCGACAGCATTTGACGAGGAAGGTTGACATTCATCGTACTGCGGTCGTTGCACAAAATTTTCTTCCTCATCATAAAGCATCTTCGTAGCTCTCCTCTCATCAACTTCTGCACAATCCAAGTAAGGCAAATTAAAAGATTTAAAAAGCCTATCATAGTCGAAAGCCCCAGCGGGTCCCGTGCTTGGTTTTGGTGATTTGTAACTTGTGATGTCTGTGTTACACACCACCTCAACCTTGCTGGTCGATAGATTAAAGACTCGTCTGTTGGGTGTCCCAACAACATATCCGACTAAAATACCTTCGTCGGCTATCTCACCAAATTTTGAGTTCGTCTTTAATATCGAACACGGGGACCCGAATGGTTCGAGACCACTCAAGTTAGGCTTTCTACCATGCATAAGTTCATAACATGTTTTATTCAATCTTTTAACAGTTAAAACTCTATTAAGGATATAACAGGCTGTTGCGACAGCTTCAGCCCAGAACACCACAGGATGTTTAGAATCAGCCAGCATGGTTCTGGCTCCTTCAATTAGCGTTCTGTTCTTCCTCTCAGCCACCCCATTTTGTTGCGGAGTATACGGAGCGCTGTACTAGTGGTCTATCCCTTTCTGTAAGCAGAATATCTCCATCTGATAGTTTTTGAACTCTGTCCCATTGTCAGCCCTGATGTATTTAACCTTTTTCCCCATAATATTCTCAACCTTGGTAATCAAATTCATTACCAACTGAACCGTTTCATCCTTTGTCTTCAGGAAATATACCCAAGAATATCGAGAGAAATCATCAGTTATCACCAAGCAGTATGATGTTCCACCTAGGCTTTTTACATTCACGGGACCGAAGAGATCCATGTGAAGTAGGTCTAGGGTACTGACTATTGAATTAACCTTCTTGGTGTGATGAGATTTCTTGTGTTGCTTTCCCTTTTTGCACGATAAGCATTGGTCTTCAAAGTTGAAATTTTTCAAGGGAACACCCAGCACCAGCCCATTCTTGATAATGTAGTTCATTTTTCGAAGATGAATATGCCCCATTCTTCGATGCCATAACTCGGACTCTGATTCAGTTGCTTTTGACAGAAGACATGATTCTTCTGTTGCCATCTCAGTCGACCTCATGTCCATAACATATGTATTCTTTTCCCTTGGAGCCTTCATTACTATCCAATCCTCTGGTATCTTGAAACCAGGATACAGTACGATCGCTTCATTTTTGGTAAAGTGCACAGTGTAATCTTTGTCACAGATCTGAGACACACTCAGCAGATTATGCTTCAGCTCTTCAACGAAATTCACCTTTTCTAACTTCTTTTTACCGTTAGTCACCGTCCCAATTCCAGTAATTCTACCACCACTCTCTCCAGCAAAACTTACTCTACCTCCCTGAACAGGTTTCCATTCGTGTAACAAATTCTTGTTACCCGTCATGTGCCGGGAACAGCCGCTATCCACAACCCATAGATTGTTTGCAGCCCTGTTCAACTGTTCCTGCACGGTTAAAGCAAATGATTAAAATCTGGGGACCCAAGACCTATTGGTCTTGGGTCGATTAAATCTGTTAAAAGGCATCCCGTACTTTGTCTGTCCAAAGTTAGTATTAGAATGATTTCTGTAAGTCCTAAAAGGATACCTTCTAGTAGATTGACTATGAGGCCATCCAAACCTTCGTGACTTAAATGAATTATAACTAATGATTTGGTTGTTAACAGGGAAAAACTGAGATCGACTTCTTTGAAAACCTGGATTAGTCCAATATCTGAACTTTGATGAGTTTTCATTCTTACCATTATAGTAATTACTGTTAGTTCTATTCTCAGTTTTCAAAGGCCTCATACCTCTGAATCTCTGATTCAGAGGGCAATCAGCAATCAGGTCTCCTATTTGATTGCATCTGAAACAGCTCCTGTGTTCAACTTTCGTCTCAACAGTTGTTTTAGATGTTGAGGTTGCATTACTGCCCGTTTGTCTAACATATGGTGGGACATACGGGTTTAATGGAGAATTCTTTTCAGTTGGTTTATGTTCCTCTCCACGTTTTAGTAACACTGCCTCTTCTTTTGTCTCACTAGACTCGGATGTCTTGTCCGAATTTGATGAGACAGAACTAGGAACAGAAATCTTAACATTCGAAACAGGCTTACTCGTTTCGCTTTTACTAACTTCTGGATCTTTAATCGTAACCTTAACAGGAACTGTCTGACCAATTTCAACATCAACAGATTTCTGATTACTAGGATCATAAGTATAGTTATGATTATAAGGTGGTGGAACTTCAGAATATCCAATTCCTCCCCTTTTAACTAGGGAACGTTGATCACTTACGAGGTGATCAAGTATTGCGGAGGAATTTCTAAATTGCTCAAGCTTTTTGTTTAGTTCCACCACTTTCACCTGGTAATCAGCTATTTGTTTATCCCTTTCAGCAATTAGTTTGGTTTTCTCTTCTAACAGTTCATAGCTAAGATCAATTACTTGTATTTTTTCAGTTAGACTGGCTTTAAGACTTCTGATATCTTTCTCACTAGCTTTTATTTTTACCGTGTAATTTTTTTCTCTAGTTTTAGTGTAATAATGATCTTCTTTTAATGTTCTAAATTGAGCATCCAAACTAACAAACTGATCAGTTATTGTTTTCAATTGTTCAGACAGATTTTCACATTTCGTACAAGGGAGTTTAGAAATTACCTCAGAGAGCTGATCTGTCACCTCTGCCATATAAGCTTGATCTTCTCTTGTCTCTCTGTTTTTTTTTCAGTTTCGATGTTAACCAAGTTGGCCTGTTCGAACACTTCCTCAACTTGCAGATTCCAATTGTATTCCCAGTTCTGTCTGGATATCATCGCCTTATTTTCATTACTTCCACCATTCGGTTGTGTTGGCTTGTTGTGACTACGTTCTACTCGTTCACTTGTGCATTCTTTAGCAAAGTGGCCATTCTGTTGACAGTTATAACACCGAACCTTTGACTTATCAAAACCTGGTCTTTCACCAACGAATTTTCTACCAGTCTTCTTCATAAACCTTTTATCTCTTCTTACTATCATTGCCATCTGCCACTGCAGATCCATCTCCTCCAGATCATCAGCATCGATCTGATCATAGTCTTCGTCTAAAGTTGCAGGATCAACGATTTTACCTTTAATGTAATTTTCGTAAGAAGCAATGAAAGATGCATAGAGAGCAAACTGCTGTTCAACAGATTTAACACTCATGGGCATCTGAGAGTAGTTGTTGTTCGGAACACTTGAAGAAAAACTACCCTTTGTTGTTTGAGGTTTAGAAGTGTTTGTTCCACCAGCTACGAAACACACATCACCATCCATGTTGAGAGTTACATGACCATCATGAGATGAGTTAGAGCTCGTGTCTCCCTTTGAGTAGTAAGCAGATGATTCTGACTTCGAACTTGAACTTGAATTAACTTTCGCACCATACATTCCCGGATCCTGAACCTGATCAGTTGGTGTCTCTTTTCGAACCATGTTAAGTTCAAAAGTTCGTAGTTTGTTGACTGCTGTTTCCAAGTCAATGTTGGCAAACTCTTTATCTTCTCTCATCAAGACAGTGTACATCTCCCATTTCGGTGGGAGAGCATCAAGGAGTTTTTCTACGATCTCCTCTTCTTTGTAAACAATGGAATAATTGCTGAGTTCGGTCATCAGGTGATAATATCTTGTGATGATATCATCAAGTGATTCATTCTTCAAGTACTTGAACACCGAGAATTGGGTTTTGAGTAGCTTAATCTTGGATGCACGTATCCCCACATTACCTTCAAATCGGTTTTCAAGCGCTTCCCATAGCTCTCTAGCGGTTTTATATTTCCTGAAGGTGTGAAGAATCTCTTGTGGAAGAGCCATTGTTATCGCAGCATGAGCTTTGCTTTCAGCCTCATACATCTTCTTTTCTTCCTCTTCCATCTTATTGTATTTCTTAATTTGTTCACGACCCTCATACAAAGCCGTTGGTGGAATGTATCCATCTTGAATGCACACCCACATCTTAGCATCTTGATATTTAACATACTGCTCAAACCGATCTTTCCAAGCCACGAAATCGGTACCCTTAAGCATTTTCGGTGCCTTAGTAGCTGAATCTGCTTCCACCTCCATTTTCATCAGTTCCGTAATATTTATAGAAGTCATCTTTGGAAGAAATACAAACGAGCACTCAAAGAAACCAAAAATAAATATTTTATTCTGAACAGTACTGTAGGCGAAGTTAAACTTAACTTCGCTTAAGTCTTAACTTCGATTGAATTCTTAACTTCGCTCCTTTTTAAATTCGCCTGATTAGGCGAAGTTGTAGATAACTTCGCTTAAGTTAAGCGAACTTGTGAGGTATCTTCGCCTAAACCCTACAAACAGTAGCGGCAACTTCGCCTGATGAACAATTGTTTTTGCAGGTTTGATTTTGACGTTTTGCGAGGTATGCGAAGGTGTAATGGGTTGTATTTGATGGTGGGAGGTGAGTAAGACACAAAAACTCGATATATTAACGTAAACTCGTCCCGCGAATAGTCGAACGGAACGATTTCCACACAATCACGAGCAAATGCTCTAGTACCAATTGAATGTTCCCAGCCGGATCTACACGGAATATCTCGTTCTACGTAGGTGCGGAATCCCTACGTGAGACGATACGAGCGTAGAAGACGAAACACGTTAAACACAATCAAACACACGTTACAATAAACAAAGAACACGTTGTATTGCAACTGATAACACGTGATATATCAATCACCGATTACACAAAACTGAACAACTCTAATCAAACAAGCCGTAACCTCAACCTATATAACATTCGACAACTTCGCCTAACATGTTTAGGCGAAGTTGTCACTAACTTCGCTTGTTCAACAAGTTCGCCCATATCAGGCGAACTTGTGAGACAACTTCGCTTAATTCTAAATACAAAACATACTAACTCGATTACAGACACTAGATACTGAACTACTGACATCATGTACCAACAGTTCTAGGGGCGGCAACCTCTAGCAAGGTTCAACGGGCTGAGCCCCTGGATGGGGTCGAATTAAGCCTGATTATTTAACTAGTTCGTTATCTTTCCTAATCTAGTTCGTTAGCTGATTCGTCACTCCGGTTCGTTATATTAGCATGGTCTGGTTTGTTATCCTAGTTCATCATCTGATTCGTTATTCCGATTCGTTATCTGAACATGACTTGATTCGTTATCCTGATCTTTCTTAATTCGTTATCTTGACAGAACGAATGGGTGAACTAATTCGTTATCTTCACATAACGAATGGGTGTACGTATTCGTTATCTCAACTTAACGAATGGTTGAACTAGTTTGTTATCTGGACATAACGAACGGATCAACTAATTCGTTATCTGGACATAACGAATGGATGAATGAATTCGTTATCTTATCATAACGAATTGCATCAACACCCAACAGTCAACCTACCTCAGATATGCGATTAAACCCACGATTCTTAAAAAAATAACACGATTTTGGTAGCACTGAACTTGCAATAACATAGCCTACAAACCCCAATCACCCAAACATTTAAATATTATGTTCTAATGGGTGCGATTGATGCATCTATATTATGGGTCTTTTAGGTTAACAATTAACCTATCAAACGTTAACGGATTTCAGTGGGGTTTGTTGCGTTGGATTCATTTTTACCAAACTCAAACAGATCTAAGATTTCTACACTAAATCCGAACTTAAACGAACAAGTTCTCGATTTAAACGTACCTTAAACGAGTCGGTTTATGAACACGGTCTAGTATTGATGTTGTTTTGGTTCGTCACAACATTCTAGCACCAACACCTTCGGATCTTGGCTCGGGTTATAGGGTAATGTTTGTGTGTGTTTCTCAAGGTGTAGGATATGGAGTAGAGATAAAAATGGAAAGGATTAGGGTTTAAGGGGTATTTATACTCCCTTAAGTCCATGGACCTAAGGCCCATCTTTCCTTTTTGGTCCATACTTATTCTCATTTGACTAGCCTACTTAACCTTTCATCTTTACTATTTTATCAGTACCCTACTGATTCAGGTAAACTTTTCCTTCATAAATAGATAATATATAAAATATTATTCTTGGAAATTTCGGGATGTTACAGTCAAGCGGTTGCAACAAGAACTAATGATCACTCTGTGGTTTGTAAGTTTGTCCAAGCTAAGATTTTTTTCATGATTTGGTATCCCAAGAGTAATTATAAGTGATGGTGGATCGCACTTCTAGAACTTCACGTTTGGTAATTTGTTAAAACGTTATGCTGTTAATCATCGAATTGCAACACCTTACCATCCTCAAACTAGTGGCCAAGTTGAAGTTTCCAATCGCCAAATTAAGGAAATTTTGATGAAAATGGTTTGGGTGGATAGGAAAGATTGGTCTGTTAAGTTGGATGATGCATTATGGGCATATCGAACCGCTTACAAGACACCGATTGGTACTACACCTTATCGTTGGTGTATGGAAAGTGTTGCTAATTGCCAATGGAGTTGGCTCACAGGGCATTATGGGAAATTAAGAGTGTTAATATGGATTATAATGAAGCCGACGAGTTGAGGAAGTTGAAGTTGAGTGAACGAGATGAAATCCCGGATGAAGCGTATTAATGTGCCTCAGATTATAAAGAAAAATTAAAAAGGGTACATGATGCTAAGATAAGGAAGAGAACATTTAAAGTTGGGAAAAAAGTATGGTTGTACAATTCGAGACTCAAATTGTTTCCCGATAAGCTAAAAAGCAAGTGGATGGGTCCGTATGTCATCACAAGAGTATGGAGGTTTGATGATGTTGAGATTGAAGATATGAAAACTCAAGTTAAACAAGTTGTGAATGGACATCGCCTCAAACCATACCTAGAAGGTGAAAAGGTGAGTTTCTTCCTAAGCTCACTGGATGCTTCCATTTAGTAAAGGTCTAGGTATGTTGTATAATTTAGTCTAACTTTTTGTTCAATTTTGGTTTTAAAAATTACCTTTCTCGCTTTGGGGTATGTCCAAATCAAGTGCGGGGAATTTTTTTATGAATTTCTTAACTGTGTTGGGGACAACTCAGGTTTTTCATGGGGGTAGTGTAATTTTTATTTTTGATTTTTTTATATTTTATTTGGTAAGTAATTTTTTTTGTCATTTTTGTTATTTTTGGTTCTTTTTCTTAAAAAAAATAAAAATATTTGGTGAACCGTGGACCACGGTCTACACCGTGGCCCACTGTGACAAACCGTATGGCACGGTGACAGGCTTGAACCACGGTACAGTGGTTTCTGTCCAAATTAACATAGTTGAACCGTGACCCACGTTGTGAACCGTGGGCTACGGTCCATTGTAATTAGCTGGGCAGAATATCATAAACCGTGGACCACGGTGTGAATCGTGGCCCACGGTGCGGCGATGGCTGGTTTCTTTGGGTCCGTTTTTGGTTAAAAACAAGAGAAAAATTGTTTTTTAAACCAATCTACACCACATATTTCACATACCTTCATTATTTACTTCCATTCCCATCATCTCAAACCATCTTCTTCCCAATTACTCTCTACAAACCCTAACTCTCACCATCCTAACTTCTTTATATCACCATCAATTTCAAAGGTTTTTAACCCTATTTTTATTGGATTTTTGTGAAGAATAACAATAACAAGCCTAATTCCACTCATTGTTAAGTGTTAATCCGTTTGTTGAGCAAAGGGGGTAACGAATTTCTTAGGAAATTTTGGGGGTCTTTATTATTGTGTGACAAAAGCTTAGTGTTCACCCTATTCAACTCTCAAGGTATGTTCTTTGTCAATTTTCTTGTACATATTGAAAAATTGTTAAGGTAGAATTGATTTGAACTATATACCCACTTTCTTGTTTGAGTAATTAGTATAATGGTTGTACATTATGGTTGTGGATAATGGATAAGTGTTGCAAACATGTGGTTGTTATATTGATAAGTTGGAAATCATGTGTTGAAGCAATTCTTGAAATTTTTGGTAAATTGATTAACGAGTGTATCGACAACCATAATAACAAGCAAGTGTGGGGAGGTATATGTTGACTTAACTTCGTTTGAATAGGTTGTTTGTTGTGTGTATATGGGTAGAACCTCGGGTAAGGGAAAAGGGGAGGCATCATCTTCTAGCGGTCGAGCAGCCCAAGCAAAAAGGCAAAGACTGCACGAAGAACAAGCACGAGTGCATGTACCCACTGAGAAACTTAATTAGAGGGGTAAAGTGTTGTCAACATATGCACTAGAATGGCAACCAGAGTTGTTCACTGATAAAATGGCCACTTTGCAAAATCGGATCGAGGGGTGTATGTGTGAAAACGAGGTGACGGATCCCGATTTTGAGGCATTCGGGTTAATTGAAAGTTTTAAAGACTTAAGTTGGGTAGCAGCTCTTAAGTGTTACGATGGAGATAGTAATACTTTGTATGACAGGGATATTGAGGAGTGGGTGCCAACGTTGAGATGTCCCACATTCAAGAAGGGGTCGGACATTAAAATTATTGGAACGGTGGGTGGACATGAAGTTGTGATGTCATTTGACATGTTCAAACAGATCACTCTATTTGACAGCAAACCGAGCAACTCGTATGTGTACCTGTCGGTCAAATATTTGTTTGAAAGTCCCTACAAGCATCCCCAATGGCACAACATGTTAGAAAAGGTTCTTAAAGGGGGTCGGGATTTAAGTAATCAGATTAGGAGAAAGGATCTGAAGATTGAGGCAAAGTTGTTGTCGATTTGTTTATACAATGTGGTGCCCCGTCGGGGGGATATTTCGATTTTGATAAACAGTGATATTCCCGTGTTGTACGCGTTAATGTGCGGGAAAGCCCTCATTTCTTTCCGCTATTTAGTAATGAACAACATTTGGATCAGTCGTGAAAGCAACAAGTGGAAGCTAATACCACATTGTCGATTGATCACGAAATTATTAAAGAATCATGGTGTGATTAATGAGGATTCGATGGGAATGACCAAAGTGTTCAAGGAGTTCAACTTGACGGATCTACCGAGATGGACATATACACGAACTGATTGACATCATCAGCTTGTGAGTGACAATGTGAGGTGGAGGGTGATAAGAGAAGATGTAGAGGCGGAGGTGGATGAACAAGTTGAAGAAGTGGAGGAAATGGGTGAGCCGGATTTCATGGATGTAGGGGGGTTGGGATTATTCTGCTGGTTATAATTCATATGGTAATAATTGGGCCCATGTGGGGTCGATGAACGAGGTGGTAGAAAGGCATAGGCCTTCAACATATGAAAATTGGTCGGAAGAATCGCGTGACTTATTTGACCATCAGACCTTCATGGGGGGCCTATGCTGAGCGGGCAGAAAAGGAGAGACACGAGAGGTTGGAGATGTGGAACTGTGCCCAAGCTTACGGGCGGGAGCACGAGATAAACATGCGATATATGGATGATAGGAATCGGCGGATGCATGAACAATGGCATGCGGGGGAACCGGATCCACCGGTTGTGGATTACACGACCCTACCACCGTATGACGGTTCTGTACGATATGCTGAACCACCTCTTCATCATTCAATGTGGGTTGATCCTATGCAGTCAATAGCACCATCACCACCACAAGGAGAAGGTATTAGTGGCAGCGACGGGGAGTTTAATTTTGAGCAATTTTCGGACTTCATGACGTCCATCTTCGGGGCGGCCCAACCTCCTTACTTCTGATTGAGTCTCGTCTTACCAGGTGAACACCGTTCTGTATATTTCTGTATAGTTGTTATCATTTGTGTTTTTATTTATTCTTGGGTGGATGGGTGGAGGACGAAATACTTATGATTAAGTATTGTGGGTTGTGTTGAAAAGAAGGTTGTTTTTAAGAAGTAGTTTATTTTCATTTTTCTCAAAATCGTACATTCGGAACAATGTATCCCAAGTGTGGGGATGAGGAAAATTTCGTTTGTTTTGAAAATTTTCGTTTGATCCAAAAAAAATTTAAAAAATCTGAAAAATTAAAAAAACATTTAAAAAAAACGGAAAGTGGTAATATGGCGGGGGTAAGGTTTTGGTCCCTTTTCATTGTCACAATTCCCTAAATAACATGTTGCCTAGTTGTTTTTAAAAGGAGATTATGTAGTTTTCTAATCAAGGTTAGCATGCTTTCGGTGCAATAACTTGCATAACATGTTCGTTTACACTTGAGAATAGAGAAAGTAATGATTGGTGAGAAGGTTGATATTCTCCGATAGAAGTTGTGAAATTAGTGCATTTCGAGATCTTAGCTTGGCATGAGTGCAAAACTGATAGAGGCAATTAGGTTGAGCCTCATCTGGATGAGTGCGAGTGTGGGTTTTAGGGTTGGGCCTCATAAATTACATATATTAGCGTGGATAATGAGAGGGGTGGGGGTTGGTTCCCTTAAAAAACATTGTTGGACCAATTCTTTCATTCAGTCAACCCTGGTGTTATATTGCGAGACGATCCGACTTAATAGGTTTCTTTGTAATTGTTTTAGTATTGATCAATAGGAGGTATTAAGCATTATGTTTTTTTTATGCTTCAAAAAAAATGTGTTAGAGGGAAATGTTCAAGTATGCAATGTTCAAGCATTATATAGTGAAAAAAATGAGAAAAAAAGAGAAATTAATGATGTATGTAGTTGGTTATTTCATTATTTACTTAGTTGTTTTGTAATAAGTCGAATCAGATTGTTTGAGCTACTTTAAATATTCCCTTCGATACCCTTACACTTGGACCCATTATAACCCGTTTTAAGCCCTCTTGATTTGCATTTATGTCAAAGCGTTTGCATAGGTGGAGATTTGATGATTGTACAAGCGTATGCGAGGAGAATTGATTATTTATGAAAATGTATGTTTGATCACCAAGAAGAGGGTTAATATGTAAATGTGTGTTATGTATGGGTAAAAACCGAAAGCATGTTAGGTTTGGTTAGAACTCTATGGTTAAAATTGAACATCAAGTATTCTAGTGCAACCCGATAGAAATGAGGGAATATGGTATGACTTGGGACCATAACTGAACTGGATTTGTTGGTATGATTGGTGGTTATAAGTTGAAAATAAAAAAAATTGTGTTGAGGTGTTGCTTGGGGGCAAGCAACGGTTAAGTGTGGGAATGGGACGGGTGCATCGGAGGATGACCCGTAAGTGTGCTTAATCGATATAAAAATCCATGCATTAAGTGTTAATTTCGTGGGAAATGGATAACTACTGTTGTGTGGTTATTTGCAGGTTAAACGGAGGTTCCGAAGCTATTATGGTGTATAACGAAGCAACCGAGGGAACCGGAAACTCGAGAGAGGTCAAATAAGGTGACAAAAATGAAGTTGTGGCTGAAGTCCACCGTAGCCCACGGTCTGGACCGTACTGTACCGTGGAGGGCCCTTATACCGTGGAAACCACCGTGGCCCACGGTGGGCACTGTGGGCCACGATCCAACTTATCAAAAACTGCAGAAACTACCGTACCGTGGGTTCAGTTACCGCCGTGGGCGGGACCGTGACCCATGGTGTGAACCGTGGCCAACGGTCCGGGCTGTAACTGCCGAAAAAACTTCTTTTATTACGTTTTTGGGTGTCTTTTCATTTATCTTCCATTCTAGAACATCTTAGAGACGAATTTTGGAGTCCAAGAACAATATTTTGGGATTGTAATCATTATCTTGGTGTTTGTGATTCATATGCATACCTAATTGATGTGATGATGAATCAAACTATGTGTGGCTAGTTCCCTTTATATTCTTTCCCGAATTGTAAGGTTTTCAATTGAATACTTGTGAATCGTTTATGTTATTTGTGGGATAGTAGTTTGATCGTATGATTGTATTGCTATGGTGATTGTGAGTTTGATTAGTAATTGTTAGTATAGTATAATTCGTGTTCTTGTCTATCATTTCCTGGTGCCATAGGCAATCAGGATTTATTTGAAGGGAATTAGGGTTAACTATACTAAACGGATTATCGAGTGACAACCTTGCGTTTATACAATCCAAGTACTTAGTCCTCTTTTATCACAATTAAATGCATTTTCATGAACTATGTCTATGTAGTTCATCCCAAAACTAAACGTTAACATTATCAGTATTGGAAACCTGAAATAGGGAGGGAGCATTCTTTTTATTAATTCAATTAAAAATCGTTAAATTGTTTTAAGTTATTTTCGTTAATCAAAATCAACAAATCAAATACTTGAATTTATTTTCTGCACTTAGTTTAATATAGATTAATTACAAGGCTACTTAGTAACACATTTTCCACAAACTCTCTGTGTTTGACACCCGCTTACCGCTATCTAATTAGTTGTAATTGGTTTATTTTTGAGTGAGTCTTCGACCTTACGTCAGTGCTGCCAAATAATGGTTCGAAAGACTTTTGGAGGGCTAAATTATACGCTTTGAAGACTTAAACACGAAATTCTCTTAACAATCCAGTCAAAAAAGACAAAGGGTCGATATGGTCCAGCATCCAACCACCAACGGAAGACTCTGTACCTACCGCGGCAAGGCCGTTAGTAGAAAAAAATCAAAACGACCGGAACTGCGGGTATAAGCAGAAGGAATGGACACCATTATCAAAAACCCTGTCTCAAATCCTGGAAACAAAAAATATGTATTTCCTAAAACTAAAGCCGACCTTCAAAATAAGAAACTTGGACAATTCCAAATATTGCAAGTTTCATGAAGATATTGGCCACACAACTGATGACTGCATGAATTTGAAAAAAAGAAATTGAAGAGGCGGTTGAGCATGGAAAGCTCGATTACTTGGTCCTAGAGGTTGGAAAAGCATGCAAGGAACCAAGGGGTAGGTAGAGTTGAAGGTCCACCGAAAAAACAGATAAAAAAACCTAGACACTCATATGATCCAAGGCAGGAGACATGAAATTGCCAAACGGTCAACGCCAAGCAGCGAGGCATGGAAAGAAGATCCAGTCATTTTCCCGCGTATCAAAGGGGGACCATGTATGAAGCAAACCTTGATAATCACCATGTTTATTGGGCATTACCAAAGTAAGTACATCTTCATTGATCAAGGAAGCACTTCGGATATAATGTACCAACAATGCATCCAGCAAATGGATGCGGAAGACAAGGCAAGACTAGAGCATGTTTAACGCACCAGTATCTGGGTTCTCAAACGAAATCACTCACCCGTTAGAGCAACTCAAATTCCAAGTAACGCTAAGTGACAGAAAACATTCTCGAATTGAAGAAGTAGAGTTCTTAGTGTTACCGGTGACTTCGAAACACGACATAATCTAAGGCAGGGAGATGATAGGTAATTTTAATGCAAACCCGTCCATGGAACATGGCATAACGGGTGTACCTAAGGCCGAGAAAAAATTACATAGGCGCGGAAGGGTATAAATCGCATAGGCACAAAATCTTGCTGATAACGCCGAGCCGGAAAAAAGGTATGAAATGCAAAATTTCCAGATCAAACCGTCACAATTGGAGCAAGCTTGTTAAATAGCATGAGCTCATGCCTGAAACAGTTACTAGTAAAAAAATATATATGTATTTGCGTGGCAGTTTGCGAATATGGTGGGACATCCGCGACACATAGAAGAACATGCTTTAAAGGTACATACCCACCACCCACCAGTTATTCAAAAATGACGGAAAATGGGTCCGGAACAGACAAAAGAAACGAATGATCATGTACAAGAACTATTGAAGGCAGGAATCATACGCGCGATAAGGTACCTGACTTGGGTAGCCAACCCGGTATTGGTTACAAAGATCTGAACAAGGCCTGTCCCAAAGATTGCTACCCACTACCAGAATTAGATTTGAAAGTAGACGCGTTGACAACGTATCAATTCAGGTGTTTCTTAGATGCGTATAAAGGGTATCATCAAACCCACATGGCAGAAAAATACCAAGATAAAACTGCCTTCCTCACAGATAATGGCATGTTATGTTATAAGATGATGCCCTTTGAACTGAAGAACGCGGGAGCAACATAACAACGCCTCATGGATCTATAGTTTGGGAGACAGATCGGGAACGATTTTGAAGTATATATGGATGATTTGGTCATCAAGAGCGTAGGAAGATCAAATTCTTAGAGACATCGAAGACACCTTCAAGACTATGTGGAAGATCAACATGAAATTTAACCAGAGCAAATGTTTGTTCGGGAGGATGAAGGAAAATTCCTCGAGGTCATAGTAGCAAAAGATGGTTTCAAAGCCAACCCTGAAAAAGTACAAGAAATTTTCCGCTTGCATCTCCAAGGTCTCTGAAATAAGTTCAAGCATTGAACGGAAGACTGGTGGCCATAAACAGGTTCTTAGCAAACCATGTCACCAAGTCATTTCCATTCGTGCCAACACTTAGGAACTATTTGAAGAAAAAACAGTTCCCGTAGACACCAGAAACATAGCAAGCATTTCAAGAAGTAAAGAAATGTCTCATGGAGTTATTGAGACATTCTTCGATTTTTATTTGTATTTGTATTTATACTCGTTAAACTAAACCGTTTAGTCGTTTCAATGTATTCTTGATTGCCGTTCATCATTTATATAATATTCCCGATGATTTAAATTTATTGTTCGTTCATTTTCTATTCGTTTTGTTCAAATAATGAAACTCTGGGATTTAAAGTTTTTATTAAAGTAAACAATTTGCAAACTATGTGGGTATAATTGAAAATAAATCCAAGTTTTATTAAGTTTCAGAGTTCAAGGGCTACTGTGTAAATAAATTGTAAATTCTGATTTAAAACAACTTGAAACATAAGGGGTGAGAAGTGAAAATTTATTTAAGTTATAATATTTTAATCAAAGCCCAATCCAGACCCTACCCCCCCCCCCCTCGCCGGTTTTTTCAGCCACCCTGCCGCCGGCGGAGCCACGGCTCCAGCGAACCCTCAAAACCCCGTAAATTTCACGCCTCACTTCAGTTAAAACTCATAAAATTCATAGACTATAACGGAAAAACTTTAGTCATCGTCAATAACCCGTAATAACATCTAATATTATGCGATTTGGCCGGGTAACTGCCGGAATTATAATCAAAATGAAATAACTATCATTTAACACCATACACTCCAATTGGACTTATAAATAGAACCTAAATCAACATCTAAACTCGTCCAAAATATCAAATCAAACTATTATACTCTCTGTAATCCGTAATTGATCATCAAAGTTCATTTACGGTCAAGCTCCGTTTACCATAAATCCTTAACATTACCAGGTAATTTTATATGCTTTATGATTGTTTTAAGCTGAAGAACAAAACCCCTAAACTAATCTAATCTTACATGGAACGAATTAACAAATTAGAAATCTAGGGTTTATAATGAACAAATATGTTTATATATATATATAGGGTGGGGTTAGAATAAGAAGTTAGTTATTTGTAAGAAGTGTGAGAAGTAATATCGGGCGTTGGATGTGATCATCTGATGGTGGATATTGTTAGTGTGTTTTTTTGTTCGGTGTGTTTTTTGTTCGGTGTGTTTTATTTTTTTAAGGGTAAAAACCAATTCTTACACTTCTTAGGATAGTTTTAGTTCTTATTTTAACCTTGCTCTCTCTCTATATATATATATGTGTGTATATATATGTGTATGTATATATATATATTTAAGAACTCTATAAAAGATATGAACTTTTAGGAACTCTTAATAACCAAACATTTTTTTAATTTTTTTTAATAAATTAACATTGTTTAAGAGTAGTTTTATCATATTTTATATATAATTTTTTTATTACTTATTACATATATGTAAAATTAATTAAGTACTAACACATTTACATATGTGTAAAAAATCATAAATATGTATAAAACCTAATTTTCAAAATTGGAGTTGTAAATATAGATATAAAAAATGATAAAAGTATACTCAAATAACATTAACATACAAATTTTTTTATAAAAAAGCATAATTGTGTGTGTGGACGTGAGGACCCGGGTCAGGCCACTTTTTAATCTTTTTTTTTAAACCATTTTACTTTATTATTTAAACCAAACAAATTTATTAAAAATTATTATAAATGAAATAATATTATTTTAAATTAAATAAAATTAATTATAATTTATATTTTATCTTTTTTTGTTCACCTTAAAACTAATCTTTCCTATCCGTCATGTTTCATGAAAACCCAATTAATATTATGTTACTATTTCATTTTCGTTAACTTTGTGATATGTTAAAATAATCATCTTCAGGAATCAAATCTTATCGAGAAAAATCTATGTTCTATAATTATTATAATTCTCTTTTTAGTGATAAACTAGAAATTAAATGATATTAAAATAATAATAAATCATTAAATTCCCGTTAGAGTTTAAAAATAACATTATAATATAAAATGTACATAAAATAATAAAATATATATTAAAATTCCAAAAACAAAATTATTTAACTTTTATAATCCCGTTAGTTAGTCTTTAATTTTTGATTTTTAGTTATAGATTGTGAGGATTGATCACTTCGGTTTCGTCAACTAGCTTTCGGTTTTTATTTCAAGTTATTCATCAATTTCATATGTGATTTCTCACACCCCCTTTTTTTAACGTTTTACACATTGGTGGGGGGGGGGGGGGTAGCACGTATATCCTACAAAATCAATTGATTAGTTATTCATATTTTCAAACTACAATTCGCATCATGGACTTGTGTGTTACTTAATTACTTGCTCAAACTTACTTGCACGTGGTATCCTCAATAACTAAGATCATACGGCGCCCTTTTTGCACTCAGAACCATTTTGTTATGAGTGGAAAATGGGACCCCCGATCCGAGTACGTTGGTTGTCACCAACTAGAAAAGACCTTACTTGCGCGATTATTACACATGTGTCATGGAATTGTATGGTTTTATGTATTTATATCAAAATTTGTGTGAAATCACCAACTATTCGTTAGTTGATTATATATATATATATATATATATATATATATATATGCTACTGTTGGAATTACGTATGCCCGAGACACATATTTATATTAATGTGGCTAACTGTGTTTGATCCAAGTCGGGTCATACCCAATAACAAGCTAGACAACACCAAATGTATTCTTTTGATGATTTGATCATTTAAACGAATACCGAACACTACGCGTTTAGAAAATTGGTTTTCTAAACAAACACACTTGAGGATTTAAATAAATTATTTGGATAATTTGTTTATATAAATTAATTATTTAATTGGTTAAATAATTATATATATATGTATGTACATTTTATATAAGTGAGTTTTATAAAATGAATGGAGATGGAGATGTTTTAAATGTTAAAACAAAATAACAAAAAAAATAAAAAAAAAAAAAAAAAAAAAAATCAAAACCGGCCACCCATGTGGGTGGAAGGTTTGGTCCCATTTAAAACTTTGTCCTTTTGTGTTGACCCCTTCTCCAATCACAAGACATGCAAAATGGTTCCTCTCTCCTTTTTCAATACATGCAAGTTAGTTATTATTTTGAAATTGGTTCAAGAAAACAACTAACTCTCCCTCACTCTCTCTTAATTCTCACGGCCACTTTGGCTTTTTGGGAGAGCTTGGTAAGCTAATTTTGGTGTTCAAGAATCCTAGCAAATAACTTGGTGTTGTTGCAAAAGGCTTGGGGTATCACTCTCTTGAGGTTTTCTTCTTTGGAGGCTTGCCTTTCATCCATCATCCCCTTCAACAACCTACATCTTCCTATAAGGTATAAGGAGGTACATTTACATTTTGTGAGCATATTGTTCTTGTAATATTGATCCTTGTTCATTGGGTTTTAATTTTAACATAATGGTATGTTCATAACAAGTTATAAAATCTAAGCTTCCGTTGCGTTTTCTTGTTAAAATGGTTAACTTGATTCTTTGATAAGCTTGTATAAAACCCAACAATGGCATCAAGAGCCGGTTACAAGGACTTATGCTCCTTACATGTTCATAGATTTCGGGTTTTTCATGGGTGAAAAAGGGGTCCGAAATTTTGGTGGATTTTACCCCTCATGGTTTTGTAAGATCTTGACATGCATGCAAAGATCTTAGGAAACCATTTAACATTTGGATGTTGAAATATCAAAATTGCAAAAAAATTTTGGGGGGGGGGATGGGCCGTAGCCTCTTGGGGGGGGGGGGGGGCCGATTCCTTTTGGTGATTTTGGGCATTGGTTGCTTAGGTTGCATGCTTAGAACATTTGGTATGTTTGATTGTGTCATAACCGAAACCGAGACCTTGGATGTGTTGATTGTTGTTTGTGTATGTTGATTATGTTTATTATTCAATATGGTTGTAATAATTCATAATCTTAGGCTTATGTAATTTATTTATTCATAAGTTGGTATGTAATAAATAGATTAGTTGCATTTTCTTTTTTTTAGAAAAAATATGTATTAGGATACATTTTGTAAAAATTGAAGATGCAAGAATTGGTGGATTTGGGCCTTGGACCGAAATTTTGGGCTTGTTGGGCCTCACCGGCCCATCATGGGATTCAAGCCCATTAGGCCCATAAATTTCACTCTTGGGCCCAAGAAGACTTTTGGAAGTTTGGAGCCCATTAACAAGCCCAACAAGAACACAACAACTTTGAAAGGATACTTGAAGCATTTGGATGCAAGGTCAAGTGGGAGTCAACATTCCATCCTTGTGTCATGTTTTGTCCCTTAGGTGTGACTTATGACCTATACTTGTTTCGGCTAACAAGTATGGTCAAACTTAGCGGTTCTCGGTTATGACTATATTTTGCATATGTATGCTTGGTTGTTTGTTTTACTTTATGTAATGTGTGGTTGATAGATATTAGGATATCCAAACCGTCACATAGGAACGACAACAAGCATAAAACGGGTTCTAATATATATTTGGTAATATCGCGTCAATTAGTTAATAAAATGGGTTTATTAAAACTAAGCGATTACTCACATATAATAAAATTGGTTTTATTATAACTAGAACCTTGAAAATTGGTTTTCAAAATCGCCATATTACTAAATGCATGTTAGGATATGGCATAATGTTTTTCAAACTAGAATATTGGAAAACTTAAAAATCCCTTTTTCATAATTACCATGGAAGCAAGTCTAACACCATCCTTTTGTAAGACACTTAACGTATTAGGGAACTTTAAATGGGATAAAGGTCACCTAACCATTTTGAGCAAACTAATATACTTAGGGTAATATTAACATATTTGTGGGATAAAGGTCACCTAACCACTTGTATGTTAATCTTACATGTTTATACAAGTAGGACGACTTGAATTGGAAACCATGTGATAAAGGTCACCTAAGCATGGGGTCCAATGGTGTTGATGGGATAAACATGTCAACACGAAATAAGGATTTCGAATGGTCCCATACCTCTAGAAGTTGCAAAGGGTTGCAATTGTCAAGGTTGACTACCTTGTTAAATCAAATAACGGGATAAAGGTCACCTAACCGAAATTTGACTTATCGTTGGATTCTAGAATTTAATTATTATTTTAAAATTTGGAATAAAAGGGTATTAATAATTAAATTGTTTATAATACTAAATTAGAACTTTGTTAAATTTTGTAGATGGCCACTAACAATGCAAACACCTCTACCCATAACACCCGTAACCTATCCTTAAGAACCATCCTTGAAAAGGATCGTCTAAACCATAATAACTTTATGGATTGGTATCGCAACTTGAGAATAGTTCTCAAGCAAGAAGAGATATCATATGTCTTAGACGATCCCATTCCCGACGAGCCTAACGTGGAAGATGAGGAGGCTTATTTCGATTGGGTTAAGTACACCAAAGATTCGGTGCAAGCCTCTTGCCTCATGTTAGCAACTATGATTCCCGAAATCCAAAAGGATTTCGAGCATCATGGGGCATACGACATGATAACTCAATTGAAGGAAATGTTCCTTCAACAAGCTAGAGCGGAACGTTTCGAAACGGTTCGAGCGTTTCATGCATGTCGTATGGAGGAAACCCAAAGCGTCTCATCTTATGTCCTAAAGATGAAAAGCTACATTGAAAAGCTTAATAGGTTGAATTGTCCCGTGTCTAATGAGTTGGCTACGGATTTGATCCTCAACTCATTGACCAAAAGGTTTGAAACTTTTGTCATGAATTATAACATGAATGGATGGGACAAAAGCATTGGTGAGCTTCACGCAATGCTAAGAACGGCCGAAGCGGGAATGGGTAAAAAGGTTTTACCCGTTCTAACAATCAATGAAGGCAAAAAGGGACATAACTCCAACCCCAAAGCAAGTGTTGCTAAGGGCAAGGGCCACGTCCAAGGAAAGGGAAAGAGGAAAGCCATCACGCCCATCAAACCGAAGGAAAAGAAGCAAAAGGTTGCGGCGCAAGATCCATGCTTTGAGTGTGGAGAGATAGGTCATTGGAAAAGGAATTGTCCGACCTATCTCAATGCATTAAAAGATAAGAGGGATGCGGGGCATACCTCAGGTATTATCTTTACTATATATGTTGAACTAAATGTTATTTCTTCAAATACATGGGTACTTGATACCGGATGTGGAACTCACATTTGCAATTTGTTGCAGGGGTTCAAAAGAAATAAACAACTCAACAAAGGGGACATTAGTCTCTTTATGGGCAATGGAGCGAGAGTTGAAGTCCAAGCTCAAGGAGACTACTTGTTAAAGCTTCCAAGTGGTTTGGAAGTAATTTTGAAGAATGTTTTGTATGCTCCTAAGTTAAGGAGAAACATTATTTCCGTGTCTCTTTTAAAACAATGTGGCTTTGATCTTAAGTTTATTGATTATGATATTCATGTTTTGATGAATGGCATATTTTATTTTAAAGCTATACCCATGAATGGTATATATGAAATAGATCAAAGTGGTATGTCACATAATAGTTCAATGTATAATGTCAACACCAAGAAACTCAAGAAGGACTTGGGTGATTCCTATCTTTGGCATTGTCGCCTTGGACATATAAGCAAGAATCGCATGCAAACTCTTCGCAAGAGTGGTATTCTAGAAACCAATGAGTTTGATTCATTTGATGTATGTGAATCTTGCTTACAAGGCAAAATGACAAAGCAACCCTTTAATAAAACTTTTGAAAGGTCAAAAGAATTATTGGGTATCATACATTCGGATGTATGTGGTCCTTTTAGACCAATGACTAGGAATGGTGAAAGATACTTCATTACATTTATTGACGATTATAGTCGATATGGTTATGTGTACTTAATGAAACACAAAGATGAAGCTTTTGAAATGTTCAAAGACTTCAAAGCTGAAGTAGAAAGACAACTCAAAACCACAATCAAAGTACTTCGTAGTGATAGAGGAGGTGAATACCTAAGTAGTATTTTTCAAGATCATCTTAAGAGTTGTGGAATTATTTCACAACTTACTCCACCTGGAACACCACAACATAATGGTGTGTCTGAAAGGAGAAATCGTACCCTATTAGATATGGTTCGATCAATGATGGCTAGAAGCACTTTACCTCTATCATTTTGGGGCTATGCTTTACTTTCCGCTATTCGCATATTGAATATGGCTCCAACCAAGAAAGTGAAGAAGACACCTTTCGAAATATGGCATGGAAAGGCTCCATCGCTATCATTCTTAAAAGTTTGGGGTTGTGAAACTTATGTAAAGCAATACACCCCAAACAAATTAGAAGTCCGATCCACTAAGTGTATCTTTATTGGTTACCCTAAAGATGATATAGGATATTACTTTTACGATCCTAGTGAGCAAAATGTTATTATTGCTCGAAAGGGTAAGTTCTTGGAAACTAAGTTCCTTAAGGAAGGAACTAATAGTAGAACAGTGAAATTTGATGAGGATCAAGAATCACAAGATGATACACAATTGGTTGATACTAGCACTCAACAAGAGGTTGTTGAAAGTGATCAAGTGGTTGATCAAAACACACAAAACGTTCGCAGATCTGGTAGAGTTAGCAATCCACCCGAAAGATATGGATTTTTTGTAGAAGGTTGCTACGTGGTAGATTCGGATGAACCAACCACATACCATGATGCAATGTCCAAGAATGATTGTGACAAATGGCTCGAAGCCATGAACGTTGAGATGCAATCCATGTATGACAACCAAGTTTGGGAATTGGTTGAACCACCACTCAACTCCAAAGCTGTTGGAAGTAAGTGGGTTTTCAAAAGGAAAACTGATATGCATGGAAACTTGGATACTTATAAAGCAAGACTTGTAGCTAAGGGTTTCACTCAAACTCAAGGGATTGATTATGATGAAACTTTTTCGCCTGTGGCAATGCTTAAGTCTATTAGGATATTATTTGCCATAGCTGCACATTATGATTATGAAATTTGGCAAATGGATGTCAAGACCGCTTTCCTAAATGGATATCTTGAGGAAGATGTCTATATGGTTCAGCCTGAGGGTTTTGTCGATCCGAAACATCCTAAAAAGGTATGCAAGTTAAAGAAATCAATCTATGGATTGAAACAAGCATCTAGAACTTGGAATCATCGTTTTGATGAAGAAATCAAAAATTTTGGATTCATCAAGAACGCTGATGAGGCTTGTGTGTATAAGAAAGCTAGTGGGAGTATAATTACCTTCTTAGTATTGTATGTCGATGACATTCTACTATTTGGAAATGACATTCCAACCATGGAAAGCGTTAAGGCTTGGCTTGGAAGTAGATTTTCCATCAAGGATCTTGGTGAAGCTGCCTATATTTTGGGAATAAAGATCTATAGGGATAGGTCAAGGCGCTTGATAGGTTTGAACCAAAGTACATACATTGATAAAATCTTGAAAAGGTTCAAGATGGAAAACTCAAAGAAAGGTTTTGTACCTATTCAAAGAGGGACCATATTGAGTTCAGCTCAATGTCCAAGCTCAAAGGGTGAGCAAGACATGATGAAACAAATCCCATATGCTTCTGCTATAGGATCCATCATGTATGCGATGATATGTACTAGACCGGATGTGTCATGCGCTTTGAGCATGACAAGCAGATACCAACAGAATCCAGGAGACAGTCATTGGATGGCTGTTAAGAGCATATTGAAATACCTTAGGAGAACTAAGGATATGTTTCTGATATATGGATCTGGTGAGGAGGAACTCGCTATAAAAGGTTACACAGATGCGAGCTTCCAAACTGATCAAGATGATTCTCGATCACAATCTGGGTATGTGTTCACTCTTAATGGAGGAGCTATCTCTTGGAAGAGCTCAAAACAGGAAGTGGTAGCATTGTCCACTACAGAATCAGAATACATCGCCGCTTCATTGGCAGCTCAAGAAGCTGCATGGTTGAAGAAATTCATTACCGATCTAGGGGTGGTCTCTTCCATTCAAGACCCCCTAGAAATCTTTTGTGACAACGAGGGTGCGATTGCACAAATCAAGGAACCTCGTTCGCACCAAAAGACAAGGCACATAGAGCGGAGATTCAACTACATAAGGGATGAAGTTGAAAAGGGAAAGATATGTATTCGCAAAGTTGGAACTGATCAAAATCTTGCGGACCCATTCACGAAGCTCCTAGAAAGACCGAAACATGAGCGTCATGCGAGTGGCTTAGGACTTCGATATTCTAGTAATTGGATTTGATCTATTTTGTATTAAAGTTTAAAAGACTTTTGTAATTTAACTCTTTTATATGATTATGGAATCTTGAGTTAAATTCTAATTTTGCATGTTTAATCCATGAATAAGTTATCTTATTCTAAAAGTCCGTAGTCGATCACATTTGTGGGAACAAATATGAAGCAAGACTATTATGAACTAGGATTGGTGGATATTCATAAGGAATGAATATGGAGCATAGGTTTGCTGCCAAAGTTCATAGATATTTGTGGGATACAAATATTGGACTGACCCGCTCTCAATATTACTACATGGAGTCGATTGACTTGATCATTAGTAATCTTGAGTAAAGGAGAATTTCATATTATCCTTAGACCTGAGATGTATATTGGGTCTTGATTTTCACCGAGTATTACACTTTGACTCTCCCCTTCGCTATTCGTAAAAGATGGTACATAAGGATGAGCTCGGGTGGAGTATAAAGTGATAGTGAGAGGCGTATACAGTCAAGACGGAATTTGTTCCTCTTATGTGTTGAGAGTTTAGATGTCAAAGGCCTGATAAAGTTGAATTGTAAAGAGAATGATCACCTATGTCTCTTAGATCCAACATGACATCTAGCAACAAAGGGATATAATGATAGATTCACCTAAATCATATCAAGTAAGGGACTTGAAGGGATGATGTTATTGAATGGCACTTCGTCAAACACATTAGGGGTGGTGAACTGTTGTTAGGCGGTATTCACCACTTGCATTAATTTTCTATGTATCTCGTGCAAGTGGGAGATTGTTGGAATTACGTATGCCCGAGACACATATTTATATTAATGTGGCTAACTGTGTTTGATCCAAGTCGGGTCATACCCAATAACAAGCTAGACAACACCAAATGTATTCTTTTGATGATTTGATCATTTAAACGAATACCGAACACTACGCGTTTAGAAAATTGGTTTTCTAAACAAACACACTTGAGGATTTAAATAAATTATTTGGATAATTTGTTTATATAAATTAATTATTTAATTGGTTAAATAATTATATATATATGTATGTACATTTTATATAAGTGAGTTTTATAAAATGAATGGAGATGGAGATGTTTAAATGTTAAAACAAAATAACAAAAAAAATAAAAAAAAAAAAAAAAAAAAAAAAATCAAAACCGGCCACCCATGTGGGTGGAAGGTTTGGTCCCATTTAAAACTTTGTCCTTTTGTGTTGACCCCTTCTCCAATCACAAGACATGCAAAATGGTTCCTCTCTCCTTTTTCAATACATGCAAGTTAGTTATTATTTTGAAATTGGTTCAAGAAAACAACTAACTCTCCCTCACTCTCTCTTAATTCTCACGGCCACTTTGGCTTTTTGGGAGAGCTTGGTAAGCTAATTTTGGTGTTCAAGAATCCTAGCAAATAACTTGGTGTTGTTGCAAAAGGCTTGGGGTATCACTCTCTTGAGGTTTTCTTCTTTGGAGGCTTGCCTTTCATCCATCATCCCTTCAACAACCTACATCTTCCTATAAGGTATAAGGAGGTACATTTACATTTTGTGAGCATATTGTTCTTGTAATATTGATCCTTGTTCATTGGGTTTTAATTTTAACATAATGGTATGTTCATAACAAGTTATAAAATCTAAGCTTCCGTTGCGTTTTCTTGTTAAAATGGTTAACTTGATTCTTTGATAAGCTTGTATAAAACCCAACAGCTACAGGGACCATTATTAGAGGATGATACTCGGAGAAGACATTAGAACTTAGGGTATTTTAATAAATGGACAAGTTGTTTAATTGTTCTTTTTTTGCTTGTATTTCTTTATTTTCAAACTTTTGTATTTGATACTTAAATTAATTAATGATAATATTGTCACTTAATAGTGTCACATGTATTTTGAGCAATCTATACGTCACACTCAAGCGTTTTCGTTGAAGATCACGTTGATTTAATGTTAATAGCCAGCCAAGTCAATGGTTCATACGAAGCAAAGGATGAAGCTATGGTATCATACCTGGAAAAATCTAAGCAACTGATCCAAAAATTCGAATCCAGCAAAGTGAAACACATCAAGAGAAACGAAAACAAATCCGCGGATGTGTTGCACAAGTTAACTTCCACAAGCTTTGAACATTTAGCAAAAAAAGTACGGGTAGAAACCCTAGTAGAACCATTTGTCCCACCAAGAAAAGTGTGCATCACGCAGACCCTCGAAGAGTCTTGGATGATTCCGATTAAAGCAAACTTGGCAGAAGGAACCTACTCGCAGAAAAAAGTAGAAGCCCAAAAAAGATAAGGCACAAAGCCTTACAATATCAACTGCGGGGAGGATTATTGTGTTGGAATCGGTCTGCCGAAAACACATATTAGAGTTGATGTGGCTAGTACGTTATGATCCAAGTCGGGTTATACCCAATAACAAGCTAAACAAACACCACGATATTTATTTAAGATATGATCTAAAAAATAAATATCAACACTTAGAATATTTGGAAATTGGGTTTCTAAATATTTGCACTTGTGTAATAAATAAATTATATGGATAATTTATATTATTAGAGAATTTGCATTTTGCATATTACTTGTAATGTTATTTATATTTAAGTTGGTTAAATAACAATATGCAAGACTTATTGCATTTTGCATATACCATGTTATTTAAGTTGGTAAATAAAAATATACAAGACTTACTGCATTTTGCATTTTGCATATACCATGTTATTTAAGATGGTTAAAAAACAACATGCAATGCATACTGGATTTTGCATGTTATGTTATGATATAACATAAGTAAATAAAATAGATTACTTGAGTTTTGAATTTGGGTGGGAACCCATATGGGCTGCTACTTCCCCCCCCCCCCCCCCTCTTCTCACTTAATTGTTTTATTTATTTCCAAGATATGCACATGAATTCATTGATTGATTTGTGTGGTGCATTGGTTGCTCACATCTCTCTCTCTCTCTCTCTCTCTCTCTCTCTCTCTCTCTCACAGACACACACACACACATACAAGAAGCAAGTAAACTCTCTCTTCTTCCTCTCTAATTTTCGGCGAAGGAAATGGATAACAAGGAAGAGTTTTCAAGTGTAAATCCTAGCATAACAAGGTGTTTGTTGGAAGATTTAAGGGTATACAAGCTTGAGGTTCTTCTATCTTGAAGACTCGCCATTCATATCTTCATCTCCTTCATTTTTCTTAGGCTTTTAAAGGTAGTATGCTAAGAACACCCTATGGTTGTTTATATTGGTAAGCATGAAAATTCGTATATGGATCCAGGGCTTGGGTTTTGCATATAAATCGGTTTTATATTCATCTAATTAACAAGATTTATAACTTATTTATCCGTTGCATTTTTTCATATAAATGGGTTTATATGACTTTGATAATTTTGTTAAAACCCAACAATGGCATCAAGAGCCGCATATACGGGTACATGCTTCAATAGATCTAAAAATTTTCGGGTTTTATGGTGTGGTTCCCCATATGGCCGAAAGTTTTGGGGATTTTGGTTAACCCTTTGTTTTTCAAGATTATACTTTACATGCATATGGTAATATTGAATAATTAAGTCATTTGGATGATTGATTATTTTGTTTGGACAAAAACCCAAAGTTTTCGAATTGATTAACCTTGGCCGAAAACTTTAAGGGTTTAAAGGGGAACCATTTTGGATTTACACAGTTTGCATATTCGGATATGCATTTGCATGTTCATAACCTAGCCATGACCTTGTGTTTGGATGTGTGTTTTTGTTGTGATTTATTCATTTATTCATTATGGTTGTAATTCTTGTATTTGGGTTTGTAATCTATTTATTCATTTCATATTGGTTTGTAATAATAAGTAGATTAGCTGTATTTCTTTTACTAGAGAAAAAT
>NW_027499867.1:0-110239 GCF_021521415.1 Bidens hawaiensis | reverse complement strand
AGGCTCATTCTCTAAGCATGTTTAGGGAATGAGGCCTCATTCCTTAGCGACTAGGATAATCGTTAAGTTAGGAGCCCATTCGTTACTACAGTGTAACGAATGGTGGCTCATTCGTTAATGTATACCCGTTCGCTAAGGTTGCTTAGCGAACGGGGCTATGGAAAGACTTATTCGTTAGTGATGTTAACAAATGAGAAGGTCTCATTCGTTACTACTGTTCTAACGAATGGGACAAGCCTATAAATAAGCCTTCCATAGTGAAACTGCACAAGAGATCTGTGCCATATTTATGTTTATGTACCGTTACCATGTCGGATTCTCTCCAGGCTTAATGTGTTGATCTCCATTAACGTATTGAATGAACATGACTTAACGTATCGATTTGCGACTAGATTCCTGACTCGTAAACGTTTGAATAAAGCTTTAACACTTCTTAAAACCAAATCCGGCCGAACACCGCTCGTTTTGAGAAACACCCAGAATAACGACCAGTGGAAGAGACAATTTTTCTTTGTTAGGAGGGATTCTCTCCCACGGCCTGATACTCTTCCTTATCTTTGGGTTTCCAAAAGTAGGATACTTTATCTTGAAGATATACATTGACATCTTTGTAACTGATATTTTGGTTTTGTAGCATTGAAGTTCTTCGAGATTGCCCCTCCCACCAGAGAAACCGAGGATAAGCTTGCTTCTTTCTTTCTTATTGACGAGGAAGAGAGGACATTTTATTTCCAGTCAGGCCTTCAAGAACCATTTCCGTCCGTGAGCTCCGTTATGTCTGGTAAGAAATACTGAGATATTAGTAGGAATTTTAAGGATAAGAGATACTAACCTGCATATTTGTAGGCAAGTCTGCTCCTGCTTTTGCTCTTGAAGATATTGACAGTATGGTATCCACCCGAAGCACTATCATGAAGGAACCAGTCTCTAGCTCTATCCCTCGTCCAGAAGGCAGCCGGGCGAAAGTTTCTAAGAAACGGAAGAGTCAAGAGACCGGTGACTACATTCTTCTACACGACATTGATTTCCATGATGCTATGAGTAAGACTCAACAGGCATCTTCCATTTCGTCATGATTTCCCATATCCTGAAGATAATATATATTGAGGATTCCTTATCCTAGCCTTGAGTTTCTTTCCTCCCAGTTCACTGCCATCAACCTTGAACTTCATGAAGCCCAGACCTGCATTTCTGAATTGGTGAAGATAGGGACCACAAAGACCAGTTTTCTTAACAATAAGATCAAAGAGTTGGATGATGTGAAACAAGAGCTGTCAGTGGCCAAAAAGGAGCTGATTCACCAGGAAGAGGAATGCTTGCTAAAGGTTCATGAGGCCATGGAGGGGGCGAAGAAGTTGGCTGCTGTCTCTGTATTTCAGTCCCGGCTCAGGATGGCTAAGGAAGCAAAGGATGCTGGTCTGGATACTCCCTTTTGGGATGTAGCTGGTTGGGAGAGGGTCTTGGCTGAGCTTAATGGGGAAACTGTGGAGGAAGCTGGTCCGAGAGGAGCGGAGAAGGCTGTGGAGGTGGCAATCAAGGACACGGTGAAGGCGGTTGATGATGCCGATCAATTGGGCAGTGATAGCGGTAAAGAAATAGCTTGAGCCCAATTTTTTATGTGTTTGTGTTTGTTATGTTGGGTTGTACTGGTTGTTGAACAATTTTTATTTTCCTGTCTTGAACAATATTATGCTTAGGATATTAGGATACATGGGTGGAGGGATCTTGACTTTCCAAGACGAAGCCCATGTTATCTTGACTTTTGGACATCTGGCAATATTTGGGTGGAGGGATCTTGGCTTTTCAAGACGAAACCTGGATGTTGCCTTTTTAATTTCCTACACTTATGATCAGTAATAATATAATCTTTTGGCTTTAAGCATTGTGTTCAGTAACTTACAAGTTTTAATTGGAATATTACATGTCTTTAATTTTCTGAAATAAGTTACTGTTTTGAGTAATGTATCTTGAAAACATGCTTCCTCAATATTTTGAGAATTATAGTTTCAGAAAATATATCTTTTAAGACTTTTCATTAAAATAATCTGAGGATCATATATCCTGAACATAAAATATTCTAAAGATTATATATTTTTAGAAAACATAATCAAAAGACTTATTAGGAATTTAAATAAAATATCTTAAGGATAATATATCCTTATGCCTTGTGTGAGTTATCACAATCAACCCAAAAGATCAACCTTGAAATATAAATCGTTTAATAAAACAAAGTGTAAAGAGTACCTTTGTAGAGATGATTTATAAATCTAGTTAGCTTACATATGATGTCCCCAACTGTTGATCTTTTCGAGTATCATGTTTCTGGAATTTTGCTAAGTTAACAACAACTTTGTAATATTTCTACATGTAGCGATTTGTCCGATCTTTGTTCTGTCAAAACAAAGTTAGATAACCCTAGCGATAAAGCCCATTTACTGGCAACAAGGCCTTTGTACTGGCGATAAAGCCTTTTCACTGGCGACTAGGCCATGACTTGGGAGACATGAAAATGTCTAAGCTTGAGATAATACTAGAAAATGTTATAGACCTTAGATAACATGAAAATGTTTTAAACCGTATATGTGACACGTCTCCCACTTATCTTAAGGATTCGGTATATAGCCAACAACAAAAGGATTATCAGCTGGTCTGGTCCGCCTGCCTCGAACTATATCCGACTCATCACGCGCTCCAGGCGTTCGTTGGAAAGGTGAAGACCTTTAAACCTTAGAAGATATCCAGGATATCTTATTCGTGCACTCCAGGCGTTCGTTGGAATGGTGAAGACCTTTAAACCTTAGAAGATATCAGGGATATCTTATTCGTGTGTGAGGTGATCAGCCTTTGACAGTTGTGAAGATAACATACCATTAGGATAACTGCAAAACGTTAAGCTCTTGATGAGGGGTGGGTGTTAACCTGGCTAACACCCCTTCGATGCTTAAGTCAGTAAACTTGATTTAGAGATAACAAAGTTCAAAGAGTATAGAAATAGATGAGGGAACATACCTTTATCCTGAGGATATGAACATACTATTCAAGGATACTAACAAAAATATGCTTAAAGGTGGATAGCATTCCAGGCTCTTGGTATAGGAACACCTTTCATAGTGTGATTAATCTGTGGGCCCCCTTTTCTGCTTCTGAATTAATCAGGTAAGGACCTTCCCATTTTGGAGCAAGCTTTCCATATGCTGGGTTAGTGGTATTCTGAAATGTCTTTCTTAACACCATATCTCCTACTTGGAATCTTCGAATCCTGATATTCTTATTGTAGGACTTGGCTATTCTTTGTTGGTATGCTGCCATTCTGACCTCAGCAAGATCTCTGAGTTCATCAACAGTGTCAAGGTCTTCAGTGAGGCTTTGGTTGTTGCACTCAGTATCTTGGATGCTGGTTCTTGCTGTGGGGATCACCATCTCTGTAGGGATAACAGCTTCGGCCCCAAACACCAAAGAGAAAGGGGTTTGTCCAATTACATTTTTTGAAGTGGTTCTATCAGCCCAAAGAACAAATGGTTGTTCTTCAGCCCATTTTCCCTTCTTGGATCACAATTTCTTCTACAAATTGTTGATGATGATCTTGTTACTAGATTCTGCTTGACCATTAGCTTGAGGATGTACCGGAGTTGAAGTTACCGTCTTGATTCCCCAACTTTCACAAAATTTGGTTGTTCTACTACCAATGAACTGTGATCCATTGTCACAAACAATCTCTACCGGGATACCAAATCTTGTCAGGATATTGCGTTTAATGAATGAGATCACATCCTTTTCTTTAACTTGGACAAATGCCTTTGCTTCAATCCACTTGGAGAAGTAATCTGTCATGGCTAGCATAAAGACCTTTCCACCAGGAGCTTTGGGCAGCTTTCCCACAATATCCATTCCCCATTTCATAAATGGCCACAGGGATATGATAGGATATATAATAGTTCAGCCGGTTGATGTAAGATGTTGCTGTGTCTTTGGAAAGCATCACATTTCTTGGAGAAATTCATTGCGTCTTTCTTCATTGTTGGCCAGAAGTAACATGTCCTCAGTATCTTGGATACTAAGGCTCTGGCCCCAGTGTGGTTTCCACAATCACCTTCATGTATATCCTTGAGAACCTCTTGTGCTTCATGATGTTCCAAACATCTCAAATATGGACTTGCAAGTGATTTTCTATACAAAATATTATTTAGGATAATATACTGAGTTACCTTCATTCGAAAAGCTCTGGGATTTTCTCCTTCTTGGATCTCATTATCCTGAAGATACCGTATTATGGGACGGATCCAGGATACTGAATCGTCTTCAGGTTTTGAAGTCTCCAAGACTTTGTGGTTCTCCTTTGTTGCTGGAGTCAAGATATGCACGATAGGTATCTTAACATCATCTGGTATCTTGAGAGCTGATGCCAAATTTGCTAAGGCGTCTTCTTTGGTGTTTTCTTCCCTTGGTACCTGTACTATATCTAATGTTTCAAAATACATAGCTAATTGCTTAACTATTTCTAAATATTTCGCTAAGTTTTCAGCATTTACTGCATACGAGCCATTAAAATGGTTAGTTAATAACAAAGAATCAACACAAACTTGAAGATACCTAACATTCATATCCTTTGCTAATTGTAAACCAGCTATTAAGGCTTCATACTCAGTCTCATTATTAGTAGTCTAAAATTCACAAGATATAGATAGAGGTATTATGTCCCCTTGTGGCGATTTTAGCAGGATACCTAGACCTGTTCCTATTATGTTGAAGGCACCATCGGTATGCAAAGTCCAACTCTCCTTGATTTCCAGTTGTTGAACTTCCTTTTCTACTTCCTCAAGTATATCCTGGCTAAAATCAGCCACAAAGTCGGCAAGTGCCTGAGATTTGATGGCTGTCCTTGGTTCTTACAAGATATCGTATGAACTAAGTTTCACAACCCACTTTGCCATACTACCTGACATTTCTGGTTTTCTCAAAACAGCTTTAATAGGATAGTTAGTTTTTACATGAATAACATGAGTTTCAAAGTAATGTCTTAGTTTAGTTGAAGCCATTATAAGTGCTAAAATCAACATTTCAAGATAAGAATACCGGGATTCAGCATCTAGTAGACTTTTACTTACATAATATATTGGATGTTGTTGACCTTCATGATCTTTGACTAAGACAGCACTTATTGCATTTCCAGAAACAGCTAAGTACAAGGATAATGGTTCACCAACAACTGGCTTCATCAGGAGTGGTGCTGAGGATAAGTATTCCATCAAGGATACCAATGCCCTTTCTTGCTTCTCTCCCCATTCGAATTTTTGATTCTTCCTCAGGATATCATAGAAGTCTTTACACTTCTCTGAAGATCTTGAGAAGAATCTGTTGAGAGCTGCTATTCTACCTGTTAACCTTTGGACACCTTTGACATTTCTTGGTGATTTGATATCCAGGATAGCTTTGATCTGCTCAGGGCTCGCTTCTATTCCTCTCTTGGTAACCATGTATCCAAGGAACTTTCCTGCTTTGACACCAAAATGACACTTGCCTGGGTTTAGCTTCATGTTATATTCATCAAGGATGTCAAATGCTGTTGCCAAGTCTTTGAGATGATCCTCATCCTTTCTTGACTTTACCACCATGTCGTCTATGTAGGCTTCCATTGTGTCCCTTAGTTGGTCTTTGAACATCATGTTGACTAGCCTCTAGTATGCTACACCTACATTTTTTAGTTCAAAAGGCATTGCGGTATAACAGTATATACCTGTGGGAGTCATGAAGGCTGTATCTTCTTGATCTGAAGGCTCCATTTGAATTTGTTGAAATCCTGAGGATGCATCCATGAAAGTTAGCAGCTCGTGGCCAGCAATTGCATCCGCCATTGAGTCAATGTGTGGGAGTGGGAATCGGTCTTTTCGACAGGCCTTATTCAGGTCTGTGAAGTCCACACACACTCTCCACTTTCCATTTTTCTTCTGGATAACAACTAGATTGGCCAACCATCTAGGATATTGGACCTCTCTTATCATCTTGGTTTTGAGCAGCTTCTTCACTTCTTCTTGTATGATAGCGTTTCTCTCAGGAGCAAACTTCCTTCGCTTTTGATGTACCGGCCTGAAAGATTTATCTATACCAAGTTTATGAGTAATTATAGACTTAGAGATACCTGTCATATCTTCATGTTTCCAGGCGAAGGTAGAAGCTCTTTTCTTTAGGAAGGATATCAAATCCATCTCAATATCCTCAGGAATACTTGATCCAAATAATACTTTGATCTCAGTATCCTAAGGATCCAAAGGCACTTCCTTTACATCCTGCTCTCTTGCTTGCAGGACCTTCCCCGGCTGTTTCTGTAATTGCTAAGCTTGAGTAGGCTTTGTAGTACACTTCATTGATGAAGCATAACATTCCTTGGTATCTTGCTGATCACTTTCAATTTTGATGACTCCCCAAGGACTTGGGAGTTTTACACATTGGTGACAAGTTGAGGGTACCGCCTTCATGCTGTGGATCAAGGGCCTGCCTAATATCACATTACAACAAGATAATGAGTCAATAACACAAAATTTTTGTAAATAGTTCGCTCCCTCAATATATATTGGAAGTTTGATTTCTCCCAAAGTGTTCTTGGTCTTGCCGCTGAATCCTACGAGAACCGAGGATTTTGGAATAATCTCTGTTTCAGGGATATCCATCTTCTTCAAAGCATTCATTTGGATAATGTTCACAGAGCTTCCTCAAATACGAGCATCCTGCGAACAAAACAGTTAGCTATACATAAAGTGATTACCAAACCATCATGGTTGGGATCCACGAGATCACATCGATTCTCCTCATCGAAGGATATGATTCTTTGAGTTGTCAGAGTTGAAGTGCGGAGAGGTCTTTCTCCGTTGTCCATCTTTGTTTCTTTGGAACGCTTCTTAGCTGCTGAATATGAGGTTCCACATATGTCTGATCCTCCCGAAATAAAGGATACAACCTTAGCTCCGGGTGGAGGAGAAGGTGCCCTTTCAGGTATCTTGACAGGATCCTGACTCTTATCCTTGTTTCTTCCAAATAGTTCCTTCAGGTATCCTTTGCTGAGAAGGTATCCTATCTCCTTCCGAAGTGCAATACAATCATCAGTGCGATGGCCAAAGTCTTCATGGAATGCACACCATTTGGACTTGTCTTGGATGAATCCGGGCTTTTCATTTTTCTTAGGCCATCTGGCCTTGTCACCTAAATCCTGCATGGCACATATCACACCATCAATATCAATATTAAAACAATATTCAGAGATTTTAGGATACTCTTTATCATCCTCATCTTTTTCCACAGCATTTATCCTGGATTATCCTGCTTGCAATATGGCTTGGGCCTTTAGAATTTTTGTGGAGAGTCTGGCTTCCCCTTGGTGGACTCATACTTCGGGATAAACAAGTTTTCATGAGCCTTCTTGTCATCCTATAGCCGAATGTATCTTAACGCTCTGTTTCTGACTTCATCAAGATTCCTGCATGGAGTCATGACAAGATCATCATAGAAAGGAGAATCTTTCCTTAATCCCATCTTGAAGGCTTCAACAGCAGCCGTCATGTCAAGGTTGGGGATTTCCAAAGCTTCCCTGCTAAATTTGGTTATGTAATCCCTTAAGAATTCATTATTACGCTGAACAATTCTATTCAAGTCACCTGTCATTTTCTCAAAAGATCTACTACGTGAAAATTGGTTATTAATTAAATTAATCAAATGAGAAAATGATGTAATCGTGTTGGAAGGAATACTCAATAACCATTTGGGGGCTGGTCCCGTCAATGTTGAACCAAATCCCTTGCATAGGCATGCTTCTTTGATGTCAATGGGGATTGGGTTGATCTCCATTCTTTCTCTATACTGAGCTTCGTGTTCCTCAGGATTCATAGTGCCGTCGTACAGCTTCATGCTAGGAGTTTGAAACTTCTTGGGGATTTCTACGTCGCATATAGGCCAAGTAAACCTGGATAACTTATGGCTTCATACGGGCACTTCAGCTATGGGACGTATTATCCCTGGGATACTGGAAATCAAATCCTTCATTTTCTGCAGTTCCTTGGCTATCTCGGGGGATAGTCCCTTATCCTGCACAGATCCACGATTAGTGTATAAATTTGCATTAAATGAATTGTTACTGAGATCGTGGCTAGGCCTTTGGCATCCTGAGCCTTTGCGACCAGTTTCTCCGTTGAGGTTATCCTCAGGATAAGGTGACGCCTGCATTGGGATGTCATCTCCAACATGCACTTCAGAGGACATCATGGGAGATCCTGACGCGAATATGCCGGCTGGCATGGTTGAACGAAGCTGCATGTTGACGGATTCTGGCCTCGTTGGTCTGGGTAATTCCGAAGATACCGGAAGATAAGTTCCCTAGTATTCTGAAGGATGGATGATCTTGGAGAACCAAAATCAAGAATCCTGGGCATGATTGAAGTAGTCTCTTGCCCTGGCTTCTTTTTGATCCCTTCAATTTCCTTAATTAGCCTTCAGTTGGTCTTTTCTTGCTGCTCCATGTGTGTTTTGACCTGTTTCATCAGCAAAAATGTCATTGTTAGAAATAACCGGGTCTTCCCGTGTAGAGGATCCCGCGAATTATGGAAGTTCTCCTTTGGGCTGAGTATTCTTCTTCGGCACTGGTGGAGGTCCTGGGTTGACATTTGAAACAACAGTGACCGCCGGAGCGAAGGCTGAACTGGTTTTTGGTTGTGAGGCTATTGTCAAGAGAATGAAAGTGAATGAAATAAAAGGATTGAAGCACCGTAGCCCCACGGTGGGCGCCAAATTGTTTTGGTAAAAAATTGACAAGTATGATTTTACAACCAAATTAGTAAAATGGGACTAGGTGCTTGTAAATATGGCTTGAACACAGAGATTTGTTGCGAAGAAAAAACTCATTATCCTAAGGATAACAAGAAAAAAACCCCAGGTGGTGAAAACTATCACCACCGATTTATTAATAACAAAGTGATTACAAGGGTGGAGATAAAACTTGATCGTGATTACAAAGAATGCGAGTACTAGTAAGTCTCGAGTGTCTAGTGTGTGTGTTGATCGAAGTTTGTAGCTCTATTTTATAATGAAAAGAGTCTAACAATTATTGCCTATAATTATGGAAATGCTAGACCCAATCCAATTAGCCGTTAATCATTCAATCTAACACGTTTTCCTTATCGGCCACGTTCTAATAACAGCAAGTGCGAGTCTTCGGGAGTTAATAGCAACGGTCTTTGACCTGGTAAACAAGGAAAGTGTTAGGGCTCGGATTTTCAGTATCCTCAGCAAGCAATATGTTCAGGATAACCTCAAGAAATGGTATTCTCCGAGGTAACAGGTATCCTAAATATATTGTATAACTTTAATTGTCTGTCGTCTTTCCTTGTTTACCAGGTCAAAGGATTTATCAAGATTGGCTGAAGATTCGGACTTGCTGTTAATAGGACGTTGCCGATAAAGAAAACGTGTTTAATTGAGGAATTTCAGGAACGGCTAATTAATACTTAGTCAATCATTTCCATAATTATAGGAAGTTTGTTAGCTTTGCTTTTGTATAAATAGAGCAATAAGCTTCGATCAAAAACACACACGAGACTTACTAATACTCGCATTCTCTGTAATCACGATCGAGTTTTAGCTCCGCACTTATAACTACTTTTTGTTATTAATAAATCGGTGGTGATAGTTTTCACCACCCGGGGTTTTTTCTTGTTATCCTAAGGATAACGTGTTTTTCCTCTCAAAAAATCTCGGTGTTCTAGCCAGTTTTACACTCCCTTTGTGCAAGCACCAAGTCCCATTCACTAATTTGGTTGTAAAATCACGTTTGTCAAATTTTGACCAAAACAATTTGGCGCCCACCGTGGGGCAAACGGTGCTTCAATCCATCAAAAACTGTTTGCTTCACACTCGATCATTTTTCATCCCTTCATTATGGCCTCACAACCAAAAACCAGCTCTATCTTTGCTCCGGTGGTCACCGCGGCTTCGAATGTCAACCCAGGACCTCCACCAGTGCCAAAGAAGAATGCTCAACCCAGAGGAGAACTTCCACCATACACGGGATCCTCTACACGAGTAGACCTGATTATTTCTAACAATGACATCTTTGATTTGATGAAACAGGTCAAAACACACATGGAGCAGCAAGAGAAGACCAACTCAAGGCTATTTAAGGAAATTGAAGGGATCAAAACTAAGCCAGTGCAGGAGGCTACTCCAATCATGCCCAGGATTCTTGATTTTGGTTCTCCAGGATCATCCATCCTTCAGAATTCTGAATCCTTGGGGACACAATCGACAAGGACTCCGTCTCAGCAGCAATCAGAATATGGAGGAACTTATCTTCCGGTATCCTCAGAATTACCCAGACCAATGAGGCCAGACTCCGTCAACATGCAGCCTTGTTCGACCATGCCAGCCGGCATATTCTTATCAGGATCCCCCATGGTGTCCTCTGAAGTGCATGTTGGAGATGACATCCCAATGCAAGCGTCACCTTATCCTGAGGATACCCTCAATGGAGGAACTAGCCGTCAAGGCTCAGGATACCAGAGACCTAACCATGACCTCGGTAACAGTTTATTTAATGCTAATTTATACACTAACCGTGGACATGTGCAGGATAAGGGGATAAACCCCGAGATAGCCAGGGAACTGCAGAAAATGAAGGATATGATTTCCAGTATCCCATGGATAATACGTCCCATAGCTGAAGTCCTCGCTGGTAGCCACAAGTTGTCCAGGTTCACTTCGCCAATATGCAATGTGGAAATCCCCAAGAAGTTCCAAACTCCCAGCATAAAGCTGTACGATGGGACTACCGATCCTGAGGAACACGTAGCTCAGTATAGAGAAAGGATGGAGATCAACCCCATCCCCATTGACATCAAAGAAGCTTGACTATGCAAGGGGTTCGGTTCAACATTGACAAGGCTAGCCCTTAAATGGTTATTGAGTATTCCTTCTAACACTATTACTTCATTTTCTCATTTAATTAACTTCTTCAATAATCAATTCTCTTGTAGTAGATCTTTTGAGAAACTGACAGGTGACTTATATAGAATGGTTCAGCATAACCATGAATCCCTAAGGGATTACATAATCAGATTCAGCAGGGAAGCTTTGGAAATACCCAACCTTGACATTGCAGCTGCTGTTGAAGCCTTCAAGATGGGATTAATAAATGATTCTCCTTTCTATGATGATCTTGTCATGACTCCATGCAGGAATCTTGATGAAGTCAGAAATAGGGCATTAAGATACATTCGGCTAGAGGATGACAAGAAGACTCATGGAAACTTGGTTATCCCGAAGTATGAGTCTACCAACAGGAAATCAGACTCTCCACAAAAGTTCTCTAGGCCCAAGCCTTATTCCAAGCAGGATAACCCCAGGATAAATGTTGTGGAAGAAGATGAGGATGACGAAGAGCATCCTAAATTCTCTTAATATTGTTTTAATATTGATATTGGTGGTGTGATATGTGCCATGCAGGATTTAGGTGACAAGGCCAGATGGCCTAAGAAAAATGAAAAGCCTGGATCCATCAAAGACAAGTCTAAATGGTGTGCATTCCATGAAGATTTTGGCCATCGCACTAATGATTGTATAGCACTTCGGAAGGAGAAAGGATACCTTCTCAGCAAAGGATACCTGAAGGAACTATTTGGAAGAAACAAGGATAAGAATCAGGATCCTGTCAGGTGAAAGGGCACCTTCTCCTCCACCCGGAGCTAAGGTTGTATCCTTTATCTCAGGAGGATCAGACATATGTGGAACTTCATATTCAATAGCTAAGAAGCGTTCCAAAGAAACAAAGATGGACAACGGAGAAAGACCTCTCCGCACTTCCACTCTAACAACTCAAATAATCATATCCTTTGATGATGAGGATATATGTGATCTTGTGGATCCCAACCATGATGGTTTGGTAATCACTTTATGTATAGCTAACTGTTTTGTGCGCGGGATACTCGTTGATGGAGGAAGCTCTGTGAACATTATCCAAATGGATGCCATAAAGAAGATGGATATCCCGGAAACGGAGATTGTCCCAAAATCCTCAGTTCTTGTAGGATTCAGTGGCAAGACCAAGAACACTTTGGGAGAAATCAAACTTCCGATATATATTGAAGGAATTAACTCTCTACAAAAATTTTGTGTTATTGACTCATTATCTTGTTGTAATTTGATATTAGGCAGGCCCTGGATCCACAGCATGAAGGCAGTACCCTCAACTTATCATCAATGTGTGAAACTACCAAGTCCTTGGAGGGTCATCAAGATTAAAAGCGATCAGCAAGATGCCAAAGAATGTTATGCTTCATCAATGAAGTGTACTACAAAGCCTACTCAAGCATAGCAATTACGGAAACAACCGGGGAAGGTCCTGCAGGCAAGAGAGCAGGATGTAAAAGAAGTATCTTTGAATCCTCAGGATACTGAGATCAAGGTATTATTAGGAACAAGTATTCCTGAGGATATTGAGATGGAGTTGATATCCTTCCTAAAGAAAAGGGCTTCTACCTTCTCCTAGAAACATGAAGATATGACAGGTATCTCTAAATCTATAATTACTCATAAACTTGGTATAGATAAATTTTTCAGGCCGGTACATCAAAAGCGAAGGAAGTTTGCTCCTGAAAGAAACGCTATCATACAAGAAGAGGTGCAGAAGCTGCTCAAAACAAAGATGATAAGAGAGGTCTAGTATACTAGATGGTTGGCCAATCTGGTTGTAGTCCAGAAGAAAAATGGAAAATGGAGAGTGTGTGTGGACTTCACATACCTGAATAAGGCCTGTCCAAAAGACCCGTTCCCACTCCCACACATTGACTCAATGGTGGATGCAACTGTTGGCCATGAGCTGCTAACCTTCATGGACGCATCCTCATAATTTCAACAAATTCAAATGGAGCCTTCAGATCAGGAAGATACAGCCTTCATGACTCCCACAGGTATATATTGTTATACTGCAATATCTTTTGGACTAAAAAATGCAGGTGCAACATATCAGAGGCTATTCAACATGATGTTCAAAGACCAACTAGGGGACACGATGGAAGTCTACATAGACGACATGGTAGTAAAGTCAAGGAAGGCTGAGGATCATCTCAAAGACTTGGCAACAGCATTTGACATCCTGGAGGAGTATAACATGAAGCTGAATCCAGCCAAGTGCCATTTTGGTGTCAAAGCAGGAAAGTTTCTTGGATACATGGCCACCATGATAGGAATAGAAGCAAGCCCTGAGCAAATCAAAGCTATCCTGGATATCAAATCACCAAGAAATGTCAAAGATGTCCAAAGGTTAACGGGTAGAATAGCAGTTCTCAACAGATTCATCTCAAGATCTTCAGAGAAGTGTAAGGACTTCTATGATATCCTGAGGAAGAATCAAAAATTCGAATGGGGAGAGAAGCAAGAAAGGGCATTGGTATCCTTGAAGGAATACTTATCCTCCGCACCACTCCTCATGAAGCCAATTAACGGTGAACCATTATCCTTATACTTAGTTGTTTCTGGAAATGCAATAAGTGTTGTATTGGTTAAGGATCATGAAGGTCAACAACATCCAATATATTATATAAGTAAAAGTCTACTAGATGCTGAATCTAGGTATTCTTATCTTGAAAAGTTAATTTTGGCACTTATAATGGCTTCTACTAAATTAAGACATTATTGTGAAACTCATGTTATTCATGTAAAAACTAATTATCCTAATAAAGCTGTTTTGAGAAAACCAGAAATGTCAGGTAGGATCGCAAAATGGGCTGTAAAACTTAGTGCATATGCTATCTTGTATGAACCAAGGACAGCCATCAAATCTCAAGCACTTGCCGACTTTGTAGTTGATTTTAGCCAAGATATACTTGAGGAAGTAGAAAAGGAAGTACAACAATTGGAAATCAAGGAAAATTGGACTCTGCATACTGATGGTGCCTCCAACATAAGAGGAACAGGTCTAGGTATCCTACTAAAATCGCCACAGGGGGACATAATATCTCTATCTATATCTTGTGAATTTCAGACTACTAATAATGAGGCTGAGTACGAAGCCTTAATAGCTGGTTTACAATTAGCTAAGGACATGAAGGTCAGTTATCTTCAAGTTTATGTTGATTCTTTGTTATTAACTAACCATTTTAACGGCTCTTATGCAGTAAATGCTGAAAACTTAGCGAAATATTTAGAAATAGTTAAGCAATTAGCTGTCTTTCGAAACATTTGATATAGCACAGGTACCAAGAGAAGAAAATACTGAAGCAGATGCTTTGGCAAATTTGGCATCAGCTCTCAAGATACCAGATGATGTCAAGATACCTATTATACATATCTTGACTCCAACAACGAAGGAGAACCAAGATGTCCTAGAAACTTCGAACCTGGAGATAATCCAATGTCTTGGACCCGTCCCATAATATGATATCTTCAGGATAACGAGATCCCAGAAGAGGAAAATCCAGAGCTTTTCGAATGAAGGTAACCTAGTATATTATCTTGAATGATATTTTGTATAGAAAATCACTTGCAGGTCCATACTTGAGATGCTTGGAATATCAAGAAGCACAAGAAGTTCTCAAGGATATACATGAAGGTGATTGTGGAAACCACACTGGGGGCAGAGCCTTAGTATCCAAGATACTGAGGACAGGTTACTTCTGGCCAACAATGAAGAAAGATGCAATGAATTTCTCCAAGAAATGTGATGCTTGCTAAAGACACAGCAACATCCTGCATCAACCAGCTGAACCATTATATCCTATCATATCCTCGTGGCCATTTATGAAATGGGGAATGGATATGTGGGAAAGCTGCCCAAGGCTCCTAGTGGAAAAGTTTTTATGTTGGCCATGACTGATTACTTCTCCAAGTGGATCGAAGCCGAGGCATTTGTCCAAGTTAAAGAAAAGGATGTGATCTCATTCATCAAACGCGATATCCTCACAAGATTTGGTATCCCGGCAGAGATTGTTTATGACAATGGATCGCAGTTCATCGGTAGCAGAACAACTAACTTTTGTGAATGTTAGGGAATCAAGATGGTGACTTCAACTCCAGTACATCCTCAAGCCAATGGTCAAGCAGAGTTAAGTAACAAGATCATCATCAACAATTTGAAGAAGAAATTGGGATCCAAGAAGGTATCTTGGATATCTTCTAAGGTTTAAAGGTATTCACCTTTCCAACGAACGCCTGGAGCGCACGAATAAGATATCTTGGATATCTTCTAAGGTTTAAAGGTCCACCTTTCTAACGATCGCTTGGAGCGCACGATGATTCGGATATAGTTTGAGGCAGGCGGACCAGACCAGCTGATAATCTGTTTGTTGTTGGCTATATACCGAATCCTTATGATAAGTGGCAGACGTGTCACACATACGGTTTATAGAATGTTCATGTTATCTAAGGTTTATAACATTTTCATGTTATCTCAAGTTTTGGCATTTACATGCCCGTACGTTTGGGACTTTCCCCAGTACTATCTTAAGCTTAGACATTTTCATGTCTCTCAAGTAAAGGCCTAGTCGCCAGTAAAAAGGCTTTATCGCCAGTACAAAGGCTTTATCGCCAGTAAATGGGCTTTATCGCCAGGATTATCTAACTTCGTTTTGACAGATCGAAGATCGAACAAATCGCTACATGTAAAAATATTACAAGGTTGTTTTTAACTTAGCAAAATTCCAGAAAGCATGATACCTAAAAAGATCAACAGTTGGGGACATCATATGTAAGCTAACTAGATGTATAAATGATCTCCATAAAGGTACTCTCTACACTTAGTTTTATCACTCAATTCATATTTCAAGGTATGATCTTTTGGTTTGATTGTGATAACTCACACAAGGCATAAGGATATATTATCCTTAAGATATTTTATTTCAATTCCTAATAAGTCTTTTGATTATGTTTTCTAAAAATATATAATTTTTAAAATATTTTATGTTCAAGATATTTGATCCTCAGGATATTTTAATAAAAAGTCTTAAAGATATATTTTCTGGAACTATAATTCTCAAAATAATCAAGAAGCATGTTTCAGAACACATTATCCTCAAGATGTTTTATCCTTGACAAAACACTTTTATACATAATCTTTCCTCTGCATTTCATTTGAAATATGATCTTTCGGATCAGTTGTGTCAAATCTCAGTTATAGAGGTTTTAAACATATATCTTCTGGATGTGTTATCCTTAAAGTATTTTTCTAAATAAGGACATGTTATCTACAATACACCAACCTCAAATATTGTATTTTTTAATATGATAAGTTTTGGGAATTTATTTCATAGATATATTATACTTAACATATCTTACTTTAGGAAGATTAAAACCATTTTTGGATGTGTTATGTTAAAAACATATCAAATTGATTTTTCTTAAAAATATTTGTCAACACTTTATATTCAAGAATATATTGTCCTTAAAATATTTTTATCTCAATGCATGATTGAACTTAAAAACATATTTTTTAGAATATTTTTCTCTAAAGTATAAAGAGGATATATTATCCTCAAGATAGTCTATTTCAAAAACTTAAAAATATTTCACCAGACATGTTCTAATTAAAACATATTCGGATAGATTATCTATATGACATGCAAAACACAATACTAAGGCCACAAGATCATATCCTTACTAACATTAAGTGCAGGAAAATAAAAGGCAAAACATGGGCTTCGTCTTGAAAAGTCAAGATCCATCCACCCAAGTTGTGCCAGATGTCCAGAATAAAGGATAGCACGGGCTTCGTCTTGAAAAACCAAGGTCCCTCCACCCGTGCATCCTGTTACCCTAAGCATACTTGTTCCAGACAGAAAATAGAAATTGTTCAAGACAGCCGTTACAAACCAACATCAAACCACAAACAAACATTCATAAAAACAGGGCTAAGGCCTTGTCTTTATCGCCATCATTGCCCTGTTGATCCTTCACCGCCTCGCCAGTCGCCAACTTTCACCACCTTATCCACCATGCCTGGACCCGGCTCTTCCACATTCTCTCTACCACGATCTTCTCCCAAACGACCACATCCCAAAAGGGAGTCTCCAACCCGGCAGCCTTAGCCTCCTGAGCCTGGACTTAATGATGGAAAGCTTAAGTTTTTTACTCGTGGTGATTGAAGATGAACATCAAAGAGAGAAAGAAATTTACCTGGATAATGATCGGGTGAAGGTTTAATATATTTATCCGAGATAAAACAAAGGGCTTTGACGTTTTTACGGACGATCGATACGTGCAGCTTATCCACTCCATCTGCAGGATTCAAAGATTCAAAAATTTTACAGCTGTAATCCGTATCAACAGCTGTTAAATTTGGGGACAATTGTTAGGGCTCGGATTTTCAGTATCCTCAGCAAGCAATATGTTCAGGATAACTTCAAGATATGGTATCCTCCGAGGTAACAAATATCCTAAATATATTGTATAACTTTAATTGTTTGTCGTCTTTCCTTGTTTACCAAGTCAAAGGATTTATCAAGATTGTCTGAAGATTCGGACTTGCTGTTAATAGGACGTGGCCGATAAGGAAAACGTGTTTAATTGAGGAATTTCAGGAACGGCTAATTAATACTTAGTCAATCATTTCCATAATTATAGGAAGTTTGTTAGCTTTGCTTTTGTATAAATAGAGCAATAAGCTTCGATCAAAAACACACACTAGACACACGAGACTTACTAGTACTCGCATTCTCTGTAATCACGATCGAGTTTTAGCTCCGCACTTATAACTACTTTTTGTTATTAATAAATCGGTGGTGATAGTTTTCACCACCCGGGGTTTTTTCTTGTTATCCTAAGGATAACGTGTTTTTCCTCACAACAAATCTCGGTGTTCTAGCCAGTTTTACACTCACTTTGTGCAAGCACCAAGTCCCATTCACTAATTTGGTTGTAAAATCACGTTTGTCAATTTTTGACCAAAACATAAAGTAATAGACAACGTGTTAATTATAAAACATAATTAGGATACCTGTTACCTTGGAGGATACCGCATCCTAGATTTGTTTTGAATATAATGTTTGCTAAGGATACTGAAAATCCGAGCCCCAACAATATATTTATATATATATATATATATATATATATCTCTTTTATTAATAATATACTTCTTTCCTTTAACACATTATTATGTGTGTGTGGGTGTGTGTGTGTATATATATATTTCTTTCCTTTAACGGATTATTTATCTTAAAAACATATCGGGTCATATGGAGGTGACGAGGTTTGTTGGTTTGGTTTATTTTTTTGGATTATCTTGGATTAACTAGGAATGGCCCAGTTCACATCGCATGGCTCAATTCGCATCGCATGAACTCCCTGGTTCGCTTCGCATGACCTGGTTCGCTTCGCATGAGCTGGTTTACTTCCAGTTTCATGCGAAAAAATGTTGCGAGAGCAGGGACTCAAACCTAGCTCCCCCACCTCACACTCCAATGCTCTAACCATGTTGTTGTAGCAGCTGGTTGATATTATTATCAACTCACTTCCTTAAATGTTGTTTCTGATGGAAATGGGAGTGTGTGAGGCTGTAACTGGCTGTAACTGTAGCTACCTGCTTCCTTATTATTATTATTATTATTATTATTATTATTATTATTATTATTATTATTATTATTACTTCCTTTATCATTATTAACCAAAATCCCAACTTGGTTTGTTTTAAGTTCCAATCTTTTACCCCAAATTTTGTTAGATCTATGAACGCATCAAACTTAACTAACGAGCCAAACGAATCCAACTCTCAAAGTTCACATTTTTACGTCAAGTTTATATTTTTATTAACTCTTAAGCCCCGATCTAAGGTTCTACCAATTTCCATAGAGAAACGACATCAATAGCACCACCTTTATACGACAAACGTACCTCTAAGCGAAATCTGGTTTAGAGTTTTAGTCTTAACACTAGCTAGATCTTGATCCTCCTTGTCGTTTGGAGGCGAGAATCACTAGAACAACTTGGATCTCGTTCTCGGGTTTCAAGGTAGGGAGAGTGTGTGTGTTGATAAAAATGAAAAGGTATGGGATAATGAGATCTAGGGTTTTTAGGAAAGGTTTAAGGGGTACTTATACCCTTAGCTTATGGACCTTAGGCCCATTAATTTACTAAGTCCATGTTTTATTGTCAAGTCCATATTCATTTAAGCCTACCATCTCTCATTTTAAATTCATTGTTTATTCTACGGAAATTAAATAACAAAGTTTACTTAAACATTACTTTATTTATTATTTATTATTAATTTTTTTAAAAGGTTGGACATTACATAAATAAACATGTATATTTGAAAAACCGAATAACCCGTATTTCCACCACCAATATAGTTTTTACAAAACATGTTAATAATCAGATTAAAGATATCCAAAGCAATTAACTTGTTAATTAATCATAATCATAAAGAATCCACAAAATTATGGAGGGAAAATGGGAGCAAAAAACGGTTGGTCACAAACTTATTGCATCATACAAAGTTTTAGAGAGAGAAAAAAATAAGAGGAAGGCTTTCTTGGCTTCCGTCCGACACGGAAGCCAAAGCCGGCCATGCCAGATTCCGGTCATTCCATTTCTGTCACCTTGCCTTCTATCCATTTTGGCGGGAAGAATTTTTTTTTTTTCCTTACACATTTTCAATTTTATGTTTTTTAACCAAATAATCGTGAAAGAAATGTAATCTTGTAAATTAATAATATGATTATTAGGGGTATATGTTGGTTATTTTATTAAGTTCATGGCAAATAATGTCATATTAAATCATTAGGAAGATAAACTTTAATTTTTTTTAATATATATATTTTTTTACGTGTGAATTTGATCCCTCGCCATTTGAAAAGACAAATTCTATAACTGTTTTAATCCAAGTTCATCATCATTTGATAATCTAAGATATTAATCTATGTTGAATTTTAGCTTCCCCAAATAATCTATGTTTTAAGGGTTGGCTTAGGTGCGGTTTGATTTGAAATCGAACAAATTTTGCATAAATTTCATATTATTCGGACACAAACTCACTTTACCCTTTTTTTTATTTATTTATTTTTTTTGTTTCTGATACATTGTTGATAAGTTTTAATCTAGGAACATATCATTCGGACTGGTTGCGGTTCGGTGTCCGTTACTGTGTATGGAGATCAACAAAAGCCAGCATTGATTACCTATCCTGATTTAGCTTTAAACCGTAACCAACACTACGTCTTATCTTTTAGCATAATGTTCCGCCTTTTTTTTAATAATTTTGCGCATCAGATATGCAAAAAACTTAATATTTGTCCAAATGATAAGCAGACATGTCGTGTTTCCAAAGACTCTTTGGTTCTCCTGAACCAGCTTCCTTGTTACTCCACAACTTCTGCGTTTATCACATTAGTCCACCAGGTCACGAGGTCCGTTTTCTCAACTTTTGTTCAAGACTATGCAGCACCAACACTTAGGGAGTGCTTGGGCGTGCGTTTAGAAACGAATATTAGACGTTAAATGATCAAAAATTTAATAAGTAGTTGTAATATATCAGGCGGTAGAAAAAAGCCCGGTTGTGAAATAGAAATTAAAGTCTTTGAAATTCGGAAAAAGGGTAAAAATCTTGGTTGACAAAATTGCTTGAATTTGGGTCTGACAGCGGGGTCAAACCTCCTTTACCATGTGATCCGCCTCGTCTAAATGTTTTCGTCCATTGGTTGTGGGCCCTGTAATTCCACTCATAGTCCAAGTTATGCCCGTTTTAATATTGGGTCATTTCTATCATGGTCCCGGGCCCCCCTTATCCAACTTAGTCTGCAAACTCTTGGATTAGCTCCTCATGAAATCGATACCATAGTGATTTTTATTACAAACCAAAATGCTTTCTTAGTAAAGTTATTTAGTTTATGGATGATTATTATGAAGAATTTCTCACAAAAAAAAAAGCAGGATATATAATAATAGTTCGGATCAAATACAAATGACTTTTATCGTGAGAAGTGTACAAATAAATAAGTAGAGTAATTATGTTAACATTAGAGTAATTAATTATTATTACACTGTAACTTTTAAACTATAGTATTTATTATTACATTATAATATGTTTTATAACATAATTACTCTAGTTCAAAAGTGTAATTATTCTAGTTATTTGTCTGCTTATTATGTTAATTTTATTTGTACCGAATCTCACCCCTATATAATAAATTCCAAAATGCAAATCCAAACACTCCCTTACAGTGTCCTGCTCACATTATATTTTACATAATGCTTATTCACATCTAACTACTATATTAAAACAATACATAGTTTTCATATGGCCTTTAATTAGCTATTGACATAGAATTCCACCTCAACAATTTTCTAAAATTATAATTTACACCTAATAAGCTATTTAATTTTAATCTACCTATTTATACTATAAAACAAAATCATTCTTTCATAAGGTATGTTAATTATTATGAATCCATAAGATAAAAATATGTTGAATTAAACATATTTTTAGACAAATAAATATATTTTAATATGCTTTTGAGATGACAAGGTATGTTATTTGTATATTTTTTTATTGTATTTTACCCACCCGTGTATTACATGGGCTATATCCTAGTTTTAACATAATGTTATCTTCTCGGACTTGCACACGAGTTGTTGCAGTTAGGAGCTAAATCGATCGGTATAGATAATCCCGTGCCTTCTATAGAGGATCTTTGTGATCAAATCCTTGTGGTCCTTAACTATTTTAGGTATAAATATATTCATTTAGTAAATAAATGAATTGGTACAAGATTATTTAATTTAGAATCAAGTTAAATGTGTTGAGTTTTATGAGTTTTGCAGGCTAGGTTCAGTAATGTGTATGGGAGCAATGGCGGGTGCTTATATCCTTACGCTATTTTCGGTATTACTTTTATTAAGTTTCATCGTTAAAGTTTGGAAATTTTGACCTACAACTCATGATTTTTTGAATGGGTCAATTCGGGTTATATTTTATCTTTATTTGCCAAACAGGTAAAATTAGAAAGTAGTTTTAAATAAAATTATCAAGCGCGTCGAAAGTCGCCCAAGTGCATATTTTTTTCAAAAAAACGAAAGATTATTATAAAAATATAATAATAATCCTAATCATACTAACAAATTTGGACAAATAGTGATCTGGTCAAGGGTCAACCCATTCCAGCCCGATCCAAATAAAAATGACTCGTTTTTGACACGTTACCTGACCTACCCATTTTTGAGACTTCTAGCCAATATTTAACACGTTTAAAGTATAACACGATTTCCTTATGTTTAACTTTAACATTATTTTTCCAGATAAAGTATAGTGAAAGAGCTATCGGTTTGATACTTATTTCCCCTCTATGCAGACCGCCTTCTTGGAACGAATGGTTCTACAATAAGATTAGTTATAACTTATGAGTTATAACCCAAATCGACAGAAGTTGTTTTATTGTGACCCGAAATTAATTTTTCGTTTGTAGATAATATCAAAAACACTATATTACAACGGTATGCGTGACTTAGTGAAGGAGTTATTGATTCACATATACTTCAGTAAGGTATATTCGTATTAATATTTTTTTTGTTATTTTATCTAATTTTAACCATAAAATTTATATGGTTTAAATCAGGAAGTTTGCGGTAATGTAGATGTCCCGGAATCAGATATCGTTGTAGCATGCAGGAAGGTTAGTTGTACTAAGGGTGTATTTGTTTCTAACGGTGAGCTCTAACGGATGACTAACTCCGTTGGTCTGCTTCTGACGTGGCCAACCTAGCTATTCATTATTAAGATCTTTTAAGTATTATTTAAACAAAAAAATCATCTCCATCTATTTTACCCACGCGATTACAAGCCCTAATTCTCTCTCAATTGTCATTCTCTCTCAACGATCACTCTAGATCGATTGGTGTTTTAGGGTTCAAATGAAAGTGGCCATGGCCGACAATAAATAAACACACAAATGCCATGTAATCATGCCACGTCAAAAGCAGATTAACAGAGTTAGTCATCCGTTAGTTGCAGACTGTTAGAAACAAATACACTTTTAATTGGGACTACTACCAGCCAAGTGTGAAGTTGGGAATGTTATTTGCCGATATGTCATAGCTTAGATTATTTAGAACCAAAAGTCCTTAAGATATTAATTGACTTGTTTATAAAATATGAGTCATTTCTATTTTTACAGTTACTGGATGAGAGAGATAGTGTTAACGTGTCGCGATATCTTCAAGCAATTGATAGGTAAAGGTACACATGAGTTGACTGATATTTATAACTAGAGGTGGCTCTTTTGACTTATTTACTTATGAATGGGTCATTCTGACTATCATATATGCAGAAAAACAAGATTACATAAAAGAATATATGATTTTATTTTATAAATGTTATGAATGAGTAGGCGACCTGGCATTACTGAAAAATTAAAGAGTTTAGAATGCAAAACGATCATATTCGTTGGCGATAGTTCCCCATTTTATGATGAAGCATTACACATGACTGAAAAATTGGGTGAAACTTGTTCAAATTTAATTGAGGTATGCTTGTTTAATGTTTACTCATCACAACTCTTTTAAGTTAATATATTTTCTTTAACATTATATAAAATATAAAATGATCACATATGCATTTGTTCTTTTAACATTATATAAATGGGCCCATCTTATATTTAATATTTCTTGTTATGGGTATTTTAGTCATTTAAAATATTTGATACTGTTGTTAACTAATATCCACCCTAGGGACCAACTTTTCTCCACAAAGTACTGGTTTTAAAGGTGTAATTTTTTAAACAAATGGACCAAAACCATAATTCATGTATATCGCATGGACCATCCGTGTAATTTATTCTTGATATTAGAAATAATTACAAAAATGGTCCTTGTGGTTTGGTCGCATTAAAACTTTAGACCAACTGCTCGCCAAAATGCAGCACAAATGGTCCCGATGGACGTTAAGTTGTTATGTTAAGTGCAGGTGAAATGCCCAAAATGCCCATTAACATTAAATAAATAAAATACAAAGTTATAATCATCTTGGTCAAACTACAAGAACCATCCATGTAAATAATTCTTGTACTATTATCGTCTTTAATGATATGTTCATGAAGGTACATGCATGTGGATCAATGGTGACACAAGAACAACCTCATGCAATGTTGATTCCCCTTGAATATTTTTTAAAGGGGTTTGGATTGTATAGACCATGTCGGTATAGTAATAGCCCGAGGAGCCCACTTGGCCCGTCTTGCATCGATCCTGAGCTTCTTTACCCTGAAAAAATGGGCTTGAAACTTAGACCGATAAAATTACGTGCATCTCCTCCTCAACATCGTGCCCACGAGAGCTAACAATTTCTTTCTGTCTGTCTGTCTGTCATCCAAAATAAATACAAGTATAGACATGGGAATGCCGGTTTATATGTGTGGATATACGTAGGAACATGAGATGTGATTTAATTAGTCTTAGGAATATTAGACCTTATAATTTTTGAAAATGAATTTATAATCATGTCTTCCCAAATGCAATAGTTGCAAAATGTTGATAGTTATTGATTGTTGGGGTTCACAAGGATGAAGGGTATTTTAGGCATTTCGGTAGATTCTGAATTTTTTATTTTGGCTCATTAGCGGTTTTCCATACCTTTTTTATGTTATTGGATTTTGTATTCGAGATATTATATCGTAAAGAATAGAACCAACACCGGCCAATATTCTATTGCAATGCATGATAGATTTTTTGAAAATATAATGCATTTAACGTGATATGAGGGCTAAAAGCTAGTATTTAATATTTAATCATGTAACTTCATTCGAAAATTATTATATTGCCACCGCGCTAAAATGATATATCGATGTCTATTATAAAAGTAAGGATTATTTGTTAGCTATTTTTACTTGGGTTTATTAGCTACATATCAAAAAATAATTGTAGATTTTAGATAAGATAGAAAGCATAGAACCAACTTGTTATAAGGTAGTCAGAGGAAAAAGATAGTAAAATATGAAGTAATATCGAATTCACGGTAATACTCAAACGGCTTAAGAATGAAATTGGTTTTTATTCAAATAAGCCGGACCGAAAGCTTCATTTTGTAATCAAAATATAATCAACTATCTCTTCTTATCAACCTAGACATTTTTTAAATAGTAGAGTTGGTTACACATAAAAATGAAACAAATAAAAGCCATCCAAAAATTAATCATTTCAAATTTCAAATAAAACTATACTATCTTCCTGTGACTTGTTCCCCAATCTTCATACATTTACGTGGGTCGCCAATTGGGTTGGGTCGGATCCAACCGGATCAGGTGCTCTTGCATCATAAACTTTGAAGAAGCTGTGACGGATTGTGCGTTTATGCATCAATAACTTATATATTATTACACATAACTTGGTTTAAAACAAAAATTTACATGGAAATGTAGATAAAGTATACGATTATACGCACGTAGAAAATAGTATTTACTGTAAAATGTTCCTTCATTTTTGTTTATAAATATTTGGTAGAATGTATGTTCATATATGTTTATATACGCATAATATATATATATATATATATATATATATAGGGGTGGGTTAAAATAAAAAGAGATAGTTTTCTAGAAAGAGTAAGAATAAATCATAACCATTGTATCATGTTAATGAATTGTTGATATTTAAAATTACCAAAAACGACATAGTTCCCTAGAATTACTCTTTCATCATTATAACCGACAGTTTCCTAGATTTATTCTTTTTTCATATATTTTAATGCCAAATATCAAAAAATTTATTGGTTCTTATCATTCCTAGGAAACTCTTTATTTTTATTTGAACCCTTTTCTATATATATATATATATAGGAGAAGTATAGTTTGAAAACCCTCTTGAGTTGAGAAAACCCGTGAAAACCCTATGTAACATCGTTTTTTTTTTGTTACATGTAACATATGTTGTTACATTTAATACAAAATATCGAAAACATAAAAAAAATGTTTTGCTATTTTTTTTTACATTTTTAAGTAATTTTTATATATGTTTACAGGAGAGAAAAAATGTAAATAAACTTTTACATTTTTTATTAACTTTAATTGTGAACCACAAGATTTAATCTTTAATTAAAAACATGTGGTTGAGAATGAGTTTCTAGAATTTTCACAACTCAAGTGGGTTTTTATTCTAACCTAACCATATATATATATATATATATATAGGGTTAGCATTCTTTAAAAACTCTATTTTTTTAAGAACTCTAAGAACTAATGGTAGCCTTTGATCTTAACTACTCCGATAATCACCTCCAAAATTCAATCCTATTTACTCATAATATGCACCTGATCTCTTTGTTGCTTTTTCTTTTTTTTTCTTTCTTTCTTTTTTCTTTTTTGGAATTTATCATTGGATAATAAAATTTCCTTTTTGAAATATTTTTGTGTATTGTTGCAAAATGAAAATAATATTGATATTAAGGAACAAAATATTATCAAACTTTTAGTTAATCCTTGTCTAATAATGTTTGTTTTATAAACTTTAGACACTGTTAACAAATTTACATGTTTAATTTAAATTACATGCTAAATAATATAAGTACATACATGCTCATGTTTTTTATACTAAACATATATATATATATATATATATAATTATTATATCTTAATACGTTTACGTATATGTAAATAGATAATTTACATATATGTAAATGTATATATAAATAGGTCACTTGTAAATATGCCAATTGAACATGTGTAAATAGGTCAATTACACAAATAGATCAACGTACACAATTAGACACGTACAAATAATAACTAAATTACATGTATGTAAATATTATATACAGTTCGTAAATGGGTCACATGCACATATGTAAATTTTACATATATATAAAACTTTTCAGTTACATTATGTAGAAAATATTTTGAACACGTAATTATTTAACTTAAACATTTGATGTATAAATTTATACATATATACGAAAGGAAGATTACAAATGCAAAGAACTATTACATATTGGTAAATAAAAATAATTTAAATTTACAATAGCCCAAAAATAATCTTCGTACATAGCCCCAGAAACAGAAAAGGTAAAGTTTTGATGATGGGAAAGAAAATCGACAAATAAAAAATTAAATATTAATTAACTAAAATATACTTTTCATGTTGATCTTCAATTCCATAAAAATATTTTTTTTCTTTTTTCTTTTTTTTTTTTTGCATTCTAATGATAATTAATTCTAGGCTGAACAATCTAACACTAAAAAAATAACAACTCAATATTTATGTAAAAATTAGAATATAAGTCAATAGAGAGAAAATTGGAAGTTAATCAGATAATTATGGAGATTTGAAAATAATGGGACTTATGAACATGATTAATTTACATTAATACCTATCAACTAAATAAAAAGTAAATAATGATTAAAATAATGTAATTGGTTAAAATGAGTTCTTAAAGTTCTCAATAAAACTAGAAGTTCCTAATTGATACTAACCCTATATATATATATATATATATATATATATATATATGCATAGCCCGTTGTCCGGCCAAAGACCCAGTCTTAAGCCATCATGCAGTGTTACCCGTCTGAACAACACCTTTGGATTCAACGTAACTAGTTTTCTAACATGTCAAAAAAAATTAATAATAACACAAACATTTTTGTCACAAGGAATACATAACCAAAGAGACAATAAAATGCAATTTTAAATGAAATAAGAAAAATAAGGGCCCATGCGACACCAAAGTTGTCTTTTATACTATAAAATAACTAGCTGAGTGCCCGCATGATGCGTCGAGGTATGCATGCAAACATGGCATCGAAGGCGTAACCGGTGTTACTGTTTCTGTATGTGCATGACTTCACAATAGTACGCGCGTAACACGACTATAGTATGCTCGTAATACAGCATTGGAAGCTTAACCGGTGTTAGTAAGCACGTCACACAACGACTGTACGCGCGCAATCAGGTGTCAATGCGCATTAACCCGAACCCAAACCCGACCCAAACCAAATTAACCTTTTATGTATCGACCCATTCCAACCTTAACCTTTTAGGCCGAACCCGCCTGACCCTTTTTTCGATCCTTAATGGTAATCACGTAACACGTTAAGTTTTTAAAATGAAAAATAGTATAGCAATATCATACTCAATTAAAAAGAATAAAATACTCATTTTATTGGTTTAATGTTTTTTTTTAATATTAACGTGTGAAAAAAGTTATAAATGTTTAAACATCGTAGGGGTAGTTGGTTTAAACTTGTATTTATTTTTTAATAATATAAAATCCACCGTACATTATTTTGCTAAAAGACAAAATTGCCCTAAAATGTCTTCATCCTATGCATTATGATTTGTACTTAAAATGATAAATTTGATACCTCTTAAAAACTAAGAGATCACTCACTCATGCTTTATATATATAGACTGGTTTGATATAGGTGTATGATGTTACAAAATTCTTGACTGATCACCCGGGTGGAGATAATGTGTTGTTAGATGTGGCAGGTATTGTATCGAAACTCGAAAGAAACTAGCTAAATTAATGCGTGTTCTTTTAATCTTTTTTATTCACGTTAAACATATATGCACTTAAATTGTTCTAGGCAGGGATGCAAGTGAAGAGTTTGAGGATGCGGGACATGGAAGTGCTGCAAGATTAATGTTAGATGAATATTATGTAGGAGAGGCCGGTCTTGTAACACCATTTAACGGTCTTTCTAAAGCACAAACTCGTGCCAAACAACAGATAATCATGGAAGAAAACAACATGGTTAGGCTTTATAATGAAATCAGTCGGGCTATTTCTTCCTTTAGCGATGTTGGGTGGTGTTATCGGTTTTATGTTGTATAAGTGATATGCATATTCATTGTGTGTTTATTTGAATTAAATGGTATTCAACTACTATGCTGTTGTACACTAGCCAGGTGCCCGCGCGATGCAGCGGTGTACGCGTAAACACAACCGGTGTGTGCGCAAACGCAACCGGTGTTAGTACGTTTGTAACCTCGCAACGTTACGTGCGTAACCCAACAGTGGTATGCATTTAACGTGGCATCGGGCGTGTAACCGGTGCTAGTAAGCGCGCCACATAATGCTTATACGCAAGTAATCCAAGATGTATAAACAATGTTATATGCGTAAATGTTGCTTGAACGCGTGCAACAGGTGGCGACAATCAAGAAGCAAAGATAAAATGTACAGTAATTTCAAATAAACTACTTTTTAACCCAATCCATTTTGACGGACATGTTCCGACCGAAAACATTTTAACCCGAAGCCCTTTTTGACATGACCAGTGATGGATCTTGAACGTTTAGTATGGATGGGCCGAAATTCACGAAAGCCAAAAAATTTTGTTTTCCGCTACTCTTATGTTTCGGGTCGGCAATCCGGTTCGGGTCTGTCGGGTCAAACAATAAAAACGTACTATATTTAATCAATCAACTCAAACACCAATTCAATACATTAAATTTAAATTCAATCATTCAAATTACCGTTCTTACACAAATAATATGGATGGACCGGACTCAAATCTCAAGGACGAATTGATATAACTCACCAAAACGTAAACACGCAATAACTAATATTGAATAACTCTCAATATTATATAGAGGAAATATAAATCAAAAACCCCTATTACATGTATTTCGTGTTTCTCTAGATGAACCCTAACTCGGTGGCATCTTGTGTGTGTTTCTAATGTCTAACCATAACTTGGTTTATATATACTAACCTAACTTGATAGCCAAGACATTACCAAATATAATAAAACCCTAATGGCAACCTCATAAACTCATTACATATTAATGAATCTCACGGGCCCAAAAGGTCCGACCCGGTCATGTACACATGACAGTCCTATTAAGATGGAAATTACATCCAACAAAGTCTGGGCTTATTTTTTGTATTGGGCTTTATTTTTTAACCTTTCGTGGATGGCCCGGACTCAAATAATATGAATGGGCCAGATTCAAATAACATAGATGGGCCAGGCTCAAATAAATTGTTGGGCTGGACTTAATAAATGGAATTTTTTGGAATTTTTTTGATAAAAATAAACTACTAAACGAAAAAGATAGTGGGGCCGCGGCCCGGTTCAGCCCAAAGAATGGACTGCCCCTGGACATGACCCCTTTCAATCTAAACCCATCCCGACATGAACAACCTTTTTTTGTATTAACTTGTTCTAACCCTAACTCGCTTCGATACCATTAGCCAAACTTGCCCGACCCGTTGCTGGTAATAATTGGTAATCACGTAACATGCTACTTTATTAAAAATTAATAAATTATAGCAATACCATACTCAAATTAAAGAGAATAAAATGCTCGTTTTTATGGTGTATTTTTTTAGAAAAAATATGAACGTGTAAAAAAGTTATAGCCTTTAAAAAGTCCTGGGGGTAGTTGGTTTAGAAAGAGGGGAAAATGTGTAAATATTTAATAAATTAACAAAACTTTATTGAAGTTGAAGAACTATTATTGTAAATTATTTTTGAATGTGAAAAGACTATATTATCCCTACATTCCTAAAATCCTATGCATTGTTACTTGTAAAGTATGCAACAAAAGTGACATCTCTTAAAATTTAAGAGGTCACTCACTCTTATATTATATATAATATAGATATAGATATAAAAGGTAATACCAAATAGATGATAATACTTAAATGTCTCAAAAACGAAATTGGTTTTTATTTAAATAAGGCGAACCAAAAACTTCGGTCGGTAAGCTTCACGCTTACACTTTTCTGTAATCAAAATATAATCAACTATCCCTTCTTATCGACCTAGACATTCTTAAATAATAGAGTTGGTTACACATAAAAATGAAACAAATAAAAGCCATCCAAAAATGAACCAATTCAAATTTCAAATAAAACTATAATATCTTCTTGTAACTTGTTCCCCAATCTTCATACATTTATGCGGGTAGCCAATTGGGTTGGGTCGGATCCAATCGAATCAAATGCTCCCACGTCATAAAGTTTGAAGAAGCTTTAACCAATTGTACGTTTATGCATCGGTAACTTGTATTTTGGTTTTATCAATGGTGTAATCTTCATCTTTGGATCTTTATTTGGTTGAAGACTGGTTTGTATTGTGATCATTTTTTATTAATAAAAGTCGAAGCATGAGATAAAATATAAGCATGTCGCAAATGGTGTACTTAGTAAAATGTTCGTTCATTTTTGTCTATAAATATTTTGTAGAATGTCTGTTCATGTATGTTTATTTACGCACATAATACATATACACATAGCCCGGACTATGTCCGGTCCAGAGGCCCGGTCTTAAGCCATCATGCGGTGTTACCCGTCTGGACAACACTCTAGGGTTCAAGGTATGTAGTTTTCTAACATGTAAAAAAAAACACACATTTTTGTCATAAGGAATATATAACCAAAGTTAAAGATACAATAAAACGCAATTTTAAATAAAAAATATCGTTACATCTGTTTAAAACTTTTTTTGAAGGTCCAATATAACATCATCATTCGCTTGAAAAGTCTTGGCAAGAATATCAGTCGCGATTTCCGGTTTCGGCCCGAAAATCACATTCGCAATTGGCATCACTCCCGGGTTCTGGCTACTCAACGCTGAGATCGCGATCGCATTCGTGTTCCCATTATTTCTTTGGTAATGTACAAGATTTTTGGGGAACACGAAAACATCACCTTTACACAATACTCTAGTAATATGTCGGTTTTCGGGGTTTGATGTGATAAATCCGACCTCGAGACTACCTTCCAACACGGTAATGATTTCCGAGGCACGGGGATGCGTGTGGGGCGGGTTGAGCCCCCCTGGTGCGAAATCAACACGTGCCAATGAGATTCCTAACGTGTTGAGCCCGGGCAATTGTTGCACGTAAACCGAGGTCACCTTCGATCCCATTGGGTTTGATGTGTTCCCCTTTATGTGGAGCCCACCATAATAAAAATCATTGGCATGAACCGCGTGCGGGTTTTTGCAAGTATACCCGTTTACCAAAACTATCATAAAAAAACCGATTATTATTAAACCGAAAACGAAACCTTTCACGAATTAACATATTTAAGAAACGAAATAATGTACCGGGGCCTTTTAAATCCGCCACACAAAAATCTTGAAGAGGGCCCTGGACCTGGCCTGTAACCATGGAAACGGAGAAAATGAAAACAAACAATAGAATCACAAACAGGTCTAATACACGAGCCATTAACGGATGGAGATCGATGAGGCAAGTTTGCGGGTTTGATGATTTAGGTATGAAAAGAATGCAAAAAAGCCATAGCCAAGCCTTGAATAATCAAAACGGTCTTATGTTGGCTCTTAAACAAGGCTTTTTTGTATAAGAGTTTGGGTTTGTTTGTTTATTTTGTTATCTTAGGAATGGGCTAATGACAAAAACTAATATTTTTTTTTGGTTTTAGTTTTTCATTGGGATATCAGACTGAGTCAAAAGTTTTTCATTGGGATTGATTTAATTACCGAATTTAGCTTAACCACATATTTATTTTTCTATTTATTAAATGGGATGAGGTGATATCTTAAAATTTTATAAGACCACTCATTGTGGGGTTCAAAGGGGCGGCAAAAGTTGATGTGGCAAGGTCTCAACCCCGCACACATTGTGCTGGGTTGTTAAGGTTCGGGCGCTAAAGGGTGGGTTTTAACAGACAGGACTAGTCTATTAGCCAGCGAAACAAGACAAGAGCTTTAAGCTAACACAATTAAGGCTAATAGAATTACAATATTGTCTTTTATGTTTGTACCAAATTTCACTTATTGTCCTTTATCTTTAAAATTGATCGATTTATCCTTTATGTTTACCAATCAAACAACATTTCTCTTTTGACCCTAACTCAGTTTTTCTCGTTAAATCATAGCATGTGCCTTGCATATGAGGGCAAATTAGTCATTTTATCTATTAAATTTAAAATATTTTAATAAATTAACAAAAAAACGTAATACATATAAATAATATGTAGATACATATACACACACACTCACTCTCTCTCTCTCTCTCTCTCTCATTACCACCAGCCACCACCGCCTGGTTCACCACCACACCACACCCACCAACCGCCTTACACATTGGTGGTGGTGGCGGCGAATGAGGTGCTGGTGGTAAAGATAAAGAGAGGTGTGTGTGTGTGTGTGAGGGAGGGAGAGAGAGAGAGAGAGAGAAAAAGAAGGGAAATATGATGTGTGTATTATATTGTTTTTTCTTATTTTAAAAAATATATATCTATATTCTTTAGTTTTAACTCTTAAAAATCTTTTTTAAAATAAATGGTAAAAGTACCAATATGCCATCATGTGCAAGACAAATGACATGATTTAACGAAAAAAACTAACTAGGTTAGGACTAAAGGACAAACGCTATTGGATTTGTAAACGTAAAGGATAAAGCAAATCAATTTTAAATATAAAGGACAATGAGTGAAATTTGATGCAAACATAAAGAACAATTTTTGTAATTATGTCTAATATATATATAGATATATTATAATGGTCAATGTAAACTCAAACTTATGTGTTAGTTGTTGCTAGGTAGTATGTCACAAGTTTTAGCCCTATAATAATCAAGGAGGGGGGGGGGGGGGGCATTTTTCATTCTTTTTTAATAATTGTCGTGAAAGGGTCACAAAATCTCATTTTGATTTAGGCCTTCAAAATTGTTGAGTCAGCAATGTCGACAGATTAACAGGGCGGTAAAGGAAAAAAAATGTTAATCCCAAATGCTTTTGAAGATGGTGGAGCCCACATGCTTTCATATGGTATTGGAACTTTAAACCACAATGTAATACCTAATAATCGAAACCGGGTTTTTTCAATATCCGAAACCGGGATTTTCAATACCTGATTTATACCTGAAAAATACCTAAAAAAAGATCTGAAAAATACCCAAAAAAGTGAAGCGCCTTAAAAAACCCAACCTATACCGGGGAAAAAAGCCCGAAAAAACCCCAAAAATAGGGTATTCAAATGTCCGGTTCTATACCTAACACAAACACAGTGCATAGGATATGATTCTAGTGACAATATCGGACCCGAATCCAACCCTGGTATTGTCAATACCTGGTCATACCCGAACCCGGTTCCATACCCAGAAATAGGTATTAGAAAAACTCAGTTTGTGCATCTCTAACGTTGCATGCCTGCATTTTTTGATATTGTCTTTAGACAGATTCACCCTTGATAACATAAAAAATGTATTTAAAAGGTAAAATATTAGAAAAATATAAAAATGATTTAAGGTTTTCTTTTTTTCTTACAATAATTTAGTGTTTTGTAATAAACCTATTGGACACTAATTTCTGAAGACACGATATGTTGAACCGTTTAAGAACCACATAATGACTTCTACTTTTTTGTTTTAAGTGAGATATAGAAAGCAGCTGGATAACCACATCCCCTACTATCTCAATAAATCATTAATATAATGAGTACATGTGCTTTAAGCGGTTTTTGTCGTTGTCACATAAACTATGTTATGAAAAGAACACACTCAATTATCTTTTATTGAATTTAGTATATAATCATATTGTAATTACATATCTTGTATGGTAGGGTTTGAGAAGCTAGCTCGTAGTACAATTGGCACAATATTGTGGAGGGAATCCGCTTGCTCTTAAAGTATTAGCTTCTTCTATGTTTGTTAGTTAGAAAGATCCAGCTAAAAAAAATAGTATGATAGAAATTTGGGAAGATAGAATTAAGTCTATGAAATCATCAACAGGAGACCTTCATGGTATAATCCAAGATGTGCTACGAACAAGCTATGACTCCTTGAGACATAAAAGTCTCAAAAGAGTTGTTTCTAGGCATTGCTTGTTTCTTTGTTGGTGAAAGTAAAGACCTGGTAACGACATTGGAGGATGGTTTAGGGCATCGGCCAGTGCGAGAAACGTTAATAAATTAGTAAATAATACATGAGCCGAGCTCAAGCTCATAAGTCAAACGAACCAAGGTCAAGCCTCATCGAAGCTTTCGTGGCTTATAAGCTTGTGTTTGGTGTTCCTTTATTCTTAAACTTCTTTAGCTTATGGGTGGGTAGAGGTACCCACCCACCCAATAAGCAATATCATATCATCATCCAAACTGAAATTCAAAGCATACATAAACCCTAAGTAATTAATCAAAAATAATTTAAAATTTCTCGAAATTTATAAAAATTACTAAAAACGTTAATAAGTAAATGAATCAAGAAATATATAATAAACAAGTCGAGCTGTACCTTACTGTTTGGGGTAATTAAAAAATAACGCATAAGTGTCGCAAAAAGAAAGCATTCTTCCTGCAAAGAGGACACGGACAGTTACGATTATTATTGTTGCTCTTCATCATCCACTTCTTGATGCATTCTTCATGATAACTATGATTGCATTCTAGCGTGCCGAGCATATCCTCCGCATGGTATTCCTCATGGCAAACCGCACAAATCTCTTCTTCATCTTCTTCCTCTTCACCCCGTTTACTTGTTTTCACCGCAGCTTCTACAGCCTTTACCCGGTCATTACGTATACACTCACACCACAGCACGATTCTTGCCATCCTGAAAGCGGACAGGTGAACGCTTTTACACGGAACATAATCCTTCGCCCTACCCTCTTCATCAAAAAACGCTTATGCAGCCGTGACCACAGAGCCGTTATCCGCTGTGAACGTTAGGTATGCATACGAATCAGGACGCATATTACCGAAAATCTCCCTTTCAACTCCAACATAGTAGTCATGGATCTCTATTGTTTCGGGCTTGACGTCGACTATTACATCCAAGAATTCAGTCTCAGGTCCTACGTTCAAAAGTATCATTTGATTGAATCTACGGAGGTAAATACCATACGGACAAGACATAATGGACGTACTTACCGGCTTGCATGCAGGTTATTCCAAATTATTATTGTTTGGTAAGTAATGTCAAGCTTTTAAGCTTTGCATGTTAACGTAGTCCGCAAGTCAAGTCAAGTTAGGTTGGAATACAATTATAGGCGGTTTAATTTCTATTTTATCTAAATTATAAAAATAATAATAATAATAGTTGTTATTATTATGAGTATTGTTATTATTATTATTATTAAAGTGTTTATTGTGTTTAGAGATATCGGATCGTTAAAAAGCTTGAAATGTGCCGAGTGTTTTTTAGCCGGAGTCTTAAGTAAAGATTGTTTAGTTATCATTATGAGTATTATTATTATTATTATTATTATTATTATTATTAAAGTGGTTATTGTGTTTAGAGATATCGGATCGATAAAAAGCTTGAAATGAACCGAGTGTCTTTTAGCCGAAGTCTTAAGTAAAGCTTGTTTAGTTATTGAGTCTGAGCTCGAGCGTTGTGTGTTTTTAAGTTTCACCTCTTTTGGCTATTTGTATGTATTTCGTTCAGATTTAGTTTCGTCGAGAAAAAAACAAAAAATTTGACCCAAAGTAATGAATTAGGCCTGACTCATGTTTTAAATTAATAACTAATTGATTTTTATATGGTTTTGTCATTTGAGCTTGAAAATTTTTGGCTTGAATTTCACATTACACAACCGAGGTGTGGCTTGTTTAAGGTACTATACAAGCTTGAGCCAAGCTAAGGCCCATGCCCGTTTAAGGTTTTTTCTCAAAATATTTAGTAATATTTAAAAACGTATATAAATTAATATATTTGGATACATTACATATTAAATAACTTAATATTCAAAGTAAAAAGTGAAAACCTGATTCGGTTTTAGTTACACTCGAAACTGAAACGAAAGTTCGGTTTCAAGAAAAAATAAAACCAAACTGTCGGTCTTTATTTCGGTTCGAGCTTGTTTAGTAATCGAGCCCGAGCTCGAGCATTATGTATATTTAAGTTTGACATCTTTTGGATTTCTATGTATTAAGTTCACATTGTACAATCGAGTTCAATTTGTGTTCGAGTTTGAAACTTAGAGAAGGAGGCCTTGTTATGGCCAGAAAAGACTTCATATATATTATACCATATGCTTTCAAGGGCAACAATACCTATCAATCCCGTACTTCATTACTGGAAAGACGGAGAAGAACTCAATAACATGTTGATTCAACTTCTTTCGCCATAAGTTGAAGTTTAGTTTCAGTTGAAAGCATAAATCTGTATGATTTTTGCACGATGAATTTGTAGTTAAAACTGCTTCTGACACCTGTTCGTGTGAAAAATGTTAGAAAATATAAAAAGTAATTACAATCAAGGATATTCAAAGATATGCCAATTAACATCATTTCTTTATTTGGAGATTGCAACACCAAAGCACCACACCAAATTCCCAGCCACTTGTGACAGTTATCTCTATCAATTAAGGGATTTCATTTTACCCTTTTTGTTGTAGTTTCCATGATTAAGAATATGGTTCATATGTATTTATTTTCTTCTTTAGTCTTTGTAACAAATATACACAATTACTAGAAATTCAAATATTATCTAATGTCCATTCAAAACATGGTATCAAAGCGGGTTATATGATTTTTAGATCGGCCTGCTCAGAACTGATTATCATCTACCATTTTTTCAATCTCATTAAACCTGTATTTCTTTCAGAAAACCTGCTCCAAACATATTTTTTTCAGCCATTCAACCATTCAGCCTGTGTTCAAACGTCATGTCCGGGAACAATAACAACGACGACCTCGCATTACAAATTACCAACCTACTCAAAAATGGTCTAAACAGCCAAAATCAACCTCAAACGCAAAACCTTTTTGATAGTTTGAAAATTAGTCTCAAGCTAAACAGACAAACTATGCGTTGTGGGCTCGAATGACTCGGGTCGCCATCGGGGGGAAATCAAAATCCCTTTTGAGTCACTTATCGGGAAATACGGCACCACCGAAACCTACCGATGAAATGTATGAACAATGGGAACAAGACGATTTAGTCGTGTTCTCTTGGTTAATACAGAATATCGAACCCGATCTTGCAAGCAACCTAACCGAATTTCCCATGGTAAAAACTTTGTGGGATGCCTTGGTGATCACTTATAGTAGCGGGAAGGATAAATTGCAAACGTTTGATTTACACGTAAAGGCAAGCGGGATCAAACAGAACGGAATGTCATTAGAAAACCTCTGGATTATTATAAAAGGTGTGTGGGAAGAAATCAAAAGACGAGATCCAAATCCCATGACTTGTACAACCGACATCGGAACATACAACAAAATCGGGTCAGAACAAAAACTCTTTCAATTCCTCAACGCCCTTGACCAACAATACGATACCATTAAGCGGGAAATCCTCCGATTGGACCCGTTACCCTCGTCGGAGGGTGCCTACTTGGCCGTTTGAAAAGAGGTGGCGCACCAAGGTATACTAGGAAACCTCACAGACAGTTCATCATCTCAGAACGGAGTGGCGACAGGACTAGCTGCCAACAGGTCAAATGAAGTGCAGCTATTGTGGGATGTCAAAACATACCAGAGATCAGTGTTTTAACTTGTGGGCTTTCCCGAGTGGTGGAATGATGGGCACAAGAAAGGGAACAAAAAAGGGGAAAGGCGGCGGGTTTCAGTAGCGCAGGAACAAGTGCAACCGGAAAAGACAACCACCAGGGTGCAGGGTTCGGCGGTATGTCATTTGCTGATGAAGAAGCTTCAAAGCCTCTACAGAATGATGATGGAGGAACAGGTAACGGGTTTGAGGGAATACACTCAAACCCTTGTATTTGTCATGAATCTTTTATTGATCTTATAGTTAACAAATTGCTTAAAATACCCCTTGATGAAGAAAGCAATTTAATAAGAAATCCTAACGAATCTGATTTGTTAAAGAGCTCCGTTGGTGAATTTATTAATACTAATAAACAACCCCAAGAATATGATTTTTCTAAACCCCGTGAACAATTCATTTATAATAGTAAAATCTCTAAAGAACATATTGTATTTGATACAGGCCAAAAACGTAAAAGCATATCTCAGAAATCCCTCGAAATTATGTCGTTTTTTAAAATAACAAAAATATATGAGAAGTTAACATGGCCAAAACCAATGAAAATATAAATAAAGCTTGGATTTTGATTGCGGTGCTACCGACACTATGACCTTTGAATTATCAGATATAATTTCAAACTCTAAGCCTAAAATTAACTATATAAAAACCGCGAATGGGGGAGTTATTCTCGTAAAGGGAGGAGGAACCATTGAAATTTCACCTACTTTAAAACTCAAAAATTGTCACATAAACTTTTGTCTATTAGTCGTGTGACCAAAGAATTAAATTGCACTGTTTTAAGGCGCCTGACTTTATGTATATTACAGGATATCAGGCCGGGAGCGATTATTGGGCGTGGCACTGAACGCCAAGGGTTGTACTATGTGGAAGAAGTGACTCAACACGGTACTGTGATACTAGCCCATGTAACTATCAGGTAGAGAAGCTTGGCTATGGCATAAGAGATTAGGACACCCGTCTATTGGTTATTTGCATCTTTTATTTTCAAAGTTATTTCCTTTAAATGAAAGTTTTAGTTATGAAACTTGTGTCTTGGCCAAAAGCCATAGACATACTTTTAAAGCCAATAATACGATAATTAATTCACCTTTTTTCCTTATTCATTCGGATGTATGGGGACCGGAAAAAGTTCTTGGAGGTCAAAATTTTTGTTTTTTTGTTTTATTTGTTGACGATTGCACTCGTATGACATGGATTTATTTTCTAAAACATAAATATGAAGTTTTTGATAAATTTACCATGTTTTATGCCATGATACAAACACAATTTAAAACCAATATCCAAATTCTTCGATCTGATAACGGTGGGGAGTTCGTAAACGATTCAATGAAATAGTTTTGTCAAATAAGAGGAATAATTTATCAATCATCATGCGCACACACTCCCAAACAAAACGGCACCGTCGAACATAAAAACCGCATTCTTTTAGAATAACCCGTGCCTTAGTAATTGAATACCAAGTTCCAACATCTTTTTGGCCGGATGCACTCGCTACTGCTACGTATCTTATCAATCGATTACCAACAAAATCCCTCGACCTAGAAACCCCTCTTCAAGCCCTTTCAGAATTCATCAACCTTCCACCTGCCCTTACATTACAACCACGGATATTTGGATGCTCCGTATTTGTTCACATACCCAAAAGCAATCGAAGCAAGTTTGATCCATGTGCAGAGATGTGTGTATTTGTCGGTTATGGCGTAAATCAGGATACCTGTGCTATAGTCCAAAAACCCAACATATGCACATTACCATGAACAGTGACTTACTTAAAATCGAGTTCTTTTATGCCACCCAACACAATGGTAAGGGGGAGACCGAACATGACACACTGAGTTGGCTTATAGGGGTCCCAAATTGGGCTTCATCGTCAAAAGAAGTCAATCACAGTACTCAAGATGAGTCATAAACTTCAAAACAATCTGGTGGACCAAGAGTCGGTGTCTCAGACCCCAATTCTCCCGATCTGCCATCTGAGGTAAGTGATTCTCAAACTACAAAAAATAAAGGATCTCATGAAAATCAAACTAGTGACATATCTGATGATCATGAGATAGAAGTTGAACAAACAGTACAGGAGGAACAAGAACCAGTACAAAAAGATACAAGAGAAGAAGAATGACCGAGAAATATGCTATTCCACCAAGGGTCAACAGAGGCATCCCAGTAAAATGATATTCTCCAGAAAAACAATCTAAATCCTCTAGGTATCCCATAGTAAAATAGCCAACGGAAACCTTTCCAAAGAAGCCAAGTCTTTTACTTCTTCCTTGTACTCCGAAAAAATTCCATCTTCTATGGAACATGCCCTAGAATCAAGGAATTGGAAAAATGCAATGGATATCGAAATAAAGGCACTAATGAAAAACCCAATACATGGGAAAAATGTAACCTTCCTCTAGGGAAGAAACCAACAGGATATCATTGGGTCTTTACAGTCAAACACAAACCCGAAGGAACGATTGAAAGATATAAAGCACGGCTCATAGCTAAAGGCTACACCCAGACATACAGGGTGGACTATTCTGAAACATTCTCCCCAGTAGCCAAATTTGACACAATTAGAGTTCTTTTCTTTATTGCAACTAATGAAGGTTGGCCTCTTCATAAATTTGATGTTAAGAATGTCTTCCTACATGGAGAGTTAGAAGAAGAAGTTTATATGAAAGCTCCACCCGGGTTCACAAATAATTTCAAAGCAAACGAAGTATGTCAGCTAAAAAAATCACTCTACGGGCTCAAACAATCCCCCCGAGCGTGGTTTGGCAGATTCACTATAGCAATGAAAAAATATGGATACTAACAAAGCAACTCCGATCATACACTATTCCTTAAACGGAAAGGTAAACTTGTGACTTGTTTAATTATATACGTTGATGATATGATCATTACAGGAAACGATGAAGACGAAATGAGAGAGTTGAAGGCCAACCTATTCACAGAATTTGAAATGAAGGTTTGGGAAGACTTGAGTACTTTCTTGGAATTGAAGTACTAAGATCCAAACAAGGAATTTTTATATGCCATAAAAAATACATTCTTGACCTTCGAGTCAAGACAGGAATGATCGACTGCAAGCCCTCCGATACAACAATGAAAGTGAACCACAAACTTCATATGGAAAACGAAGCCAGGTTAGCAAACAAAGAAAGATACCAACGCCTGGTAGGTAAACTAATCTATCTCTCACATACTCGTCCTGATATAGCATATGCAGTGGGAGTGGTTAGCAAGTTTATGCATCAACCTCAAGTTTCTCACATGGAAGCAGTAATACGGATTATCAGATATCTAAAAGGAACAGTGGGTCAAGGAGTTCTCTTTAAACAGAACAAACATCTAAAGATCCAGCTATATACTGATGCAGACTGGGCGGGAGATCAAGACGACCGAAGATCTACATTAGGATATTTCACTCTGGTTGGCGGAAACTTCGTGACTTAGAGAAGCAAAAAACAAAAAGCAGTAGCTTTATCCAGCGCTGAAGCGGAACTTAGAGGAATTACACGAGGCCTGCTAGAAGTTCTACGGATCCACAAACTTTTAACTGAGATTGGGTTCCCTCCAACCGGAGCAAGTAGAATTATATGTGAACAAAGCCGCAATCCAAATTTCAGAAAATCATGTCCAACATGATCGTACAAAGCACATAGAGGTTGACCGGAACATCATTAAAGAGAAACTTGTAGCTGGAATATAGAGTTACCGTTCGTCCGATCAGAAGACCAATTAGCATATATCTTAACAATGGTCGTCAAGGGGAGAATATTCAACAACTATCTTAGCAAGTTGAGTATTGGAAATCTCACTACTCAATTTGAGGGGGGGGGGGGGGTTGTTAGAAAATATAAAAAGTAATTACAATCAAGGATATTCAAGGATATGACAACTAACATCATTTCTTTATTTGGAGATTGCAACACCAAAGCACCACCAAATTGTCAACCACTTGTGACCGTTATCTCCATCATTTAAGGGATTTCATTTTACCTTTTTTTATTGTAGTTTCTATGATTAAGAATATGGTTTATATGTATTTATTTCATTTTACCTTTTTTTATTGTAGTTTCCATGATTAAGAATATGGTTTATATGTATTTATTTTCTTCTTTGGTCTCTGTAACAAATATACACAATTACTAGAAACTCAAATATTCTCTAATGTCGATTCAAAACAAATAAGCGTAGTTGTGGGTAGACTTTTATGAGGATTTAAGATGTTATGGTTTGCGTTAGACGTTTTGAGATGATAAATAACTGTCACCTTGGTTGGCTTTGAGTATTAGAAGTTTATGATTTTAGTGCACAAGCATGGTTGTGGGTATATGGTGGAAGTTGAATACACTTATGAGTTTAGTTTATACCGGTAACAAGTCAGTTGTGAGCAGCACGGGTCGGAGCTTAACTTGTTATGAAACAATGATTTTTTATGTGAAGATTGTTGATCCGTCGTGTTGCATAATCTACAATGACAATAACTTAGCTTAAACAACTAAAACCACTTGTTAAAGAACGTCTTTCACGGGGTTAAAAGTTGTCATGCAATCCATGCCGGTGGACATCTATACGGATCATACCATATACGACTATAGGTCAAATGTGGTATGAGAGACCATACAAGCCAGGAAGCCTGTAGGGGCTATACGGCCCTCATAGGTGTCTCAAACTAGTATAATCTCTCTAATGTTTGTTTTTATATGCATTCTCATTCTAAAACACATGAAGATAGGGCTGCAAACGAGCCGAGCCCGAGCTCGACTAGGCTCAAGCTCGACTCGTTTAACTTTGACAGAGCTCGAGCTCGGCTCGTTTCGAGCTCTATTTTCAAAGCTCGAGCTCGGCTCGTGAGTAGATTCTCAAGCTCGAGCTCGGCTCAGGCTCGGCTCGTTTACTATTTATCAATTAAATTTTATATGATTATAATTATTTTTATATATTTTTTTCTATTATAATTTTATGTATAAAAATATATATATTATTTAGTTATTTTATTTATTTTTTCATAAGAATATATATATATATATATATATATATCGATTATTATTAAATATATATTTTAAAAAATTATATAAATGGCAGGCTCGTTTAGGCTCGCGAGCCGGCTCGAGCTCGATAAATGAAGCTCGGGCTCAGGCTCGATTATTAAACGAACTTACTTTTAGGCTCGAGCTCGGGCTCAGGCTCGATAAGCTTGGCTCGATCGAGCTTTTTAACGAGCCGATCTCGAGTAACTCGGCTCGTTTGCACCCCTACATGAAGATTTGATGGTTATAAAACTACAATAAAGCCATTTGAACACCAGATAAATAGATTTATTTGAAAGAGATTATTTTTTAGAATTATATTTTAGAGGTGCTCTCGGTTTGGTTCAGCTGGCTTTGACTAAAATTCTAGACCGAACCTGATGTAGTTTTGTAAGCAATAAATGATTCAAAACACTTTATGATTAATCAAGCGCGATAAATGAACCAGAGGTTCCAAGAACTTTGTTCTTATGGTTCAAACTTAATCAAAACTAAGAAACTAAACAACCATGATCCCTATCCCTATTTATACTAAACAAGGAAAACGGTAAACTAGAAAACTAGATAATACATAAAATAACAAAAGATATTAAAAATCGGTAACTGATATATTTCAGTTTTTTTAACACCAAGCATGAATTATCTAATCTTACTTCTAAATCTACACCTTTGTCCACTATGCCCGATTTTAATCACTCAAATTCGTTTCTTCTAATTATAATACAAAACAAGTTATTTGAAATAAATTATGAGCATGTTATATAAAAGTATTAAAAAGAACTAGATAATACAGATTATGGTTATTTGACTGGTTCGGTTCGAGATCCCTAAATTCAAATTTGTATCCGAACTATAATTTTATTCTAGTTCGGATATGAATTTAAGGTTATTTCAGTCAGTATAATAGGAAGTGTAACTTCTAGATTTTGAATCTATACTATATATATAAAGCAAATCCAATATACCTCTTAAAATTGAAGAGGTACAACCTTGATTGCTTTTAGTATAATCCATATTGCATGAAGTTTTGAGATGTTAAAGGATTGGGTGGTTATATACAAACACTATCCCCATGGTGTGTGAATAAGGCTATACGGCTCACTTAATGACATGCGTATGGAGGTAACAGTGTGGCAGCTTTTTGCAGTCTATACGAGCCGTATAGACCCTATACGAGCCGTATAGGATCTATACGACTCATATAGAAAACATGTCAGCCTGTACTTTGACCAGAGATTTATAATTATTTTATGGTTTATACGAGCTGTATAGATGGTATACAAGTATCAGCTTTTCTTGCTCAAACCATGTAAGATTTTTGGGTTGCTTTATAATTCGTCACCCAACAACTTCTATTTCATTAGTCATGTATCTATAAGACATTGAACTACTATAATTTTATAAAGACTATATTTCAAAAGTTGAGTTAACACGAGTCAAAAACATCTATATTAACAAACGAAATTATTTTTATAGCAATTATATTTCAAAAGCTTAGATAACTCATATAGGTGTCAACCAAAATAGATTGCATGACCACATCTAAAAAGCCGTTACCCAGAAACGCTCATGTTGTTCGCAGGTTGTTATGTATCAAGCAAAATATTTACTTTTAAATTACGTGTTTCTATTTTGTAACCAACTCGGATGTTACTTTTGATATTTTGTAATTTTAAAGTAATCTTAAAAAAAAAAACTTTGCGAGTCAAACAGACTCTATATGAATCGTATAGCTCTATACAGCTCGTATGGGGGCTATACGATACAAATAAATAAAAACTAACACTCTGTGACTGAAAATGATTGGACTCTATACCTATACGAGTCGTATAGACCGGTGTTTAAATAACCTCTATGGTGTATGTATAACCCAAGCCTAAAGGATTTGGTTATATTATGTATGATTAATATTATTTGGTTCAAAAAATACTTAAAAATATGGTCTCGCAACTTAAATCAAGTTTTGTTAATATGATAAATAGTTACATATTACCCCCTTATATTAATCAATACCTCAACGATATTTAAACGACCATAACATTTTCACACATTAATATTTTTTAAAAAACATTACACCATAAAACGAGTATTTTATTCTTTTTAATTTGAGTATGATATTGCTATAGTTTTTTAAATTTTTGAAAATAGGATGTTATGTGATAGCCGATTAGGACCGAAATGCAGGTTCGGTTCATGGGTCAGAACGGGTTAGGATCGAAATGGGTCGATAAAAATAAAGGTTAATTTGGTTCTATTCAGGTCTAGATGGTTCATATTGAAAGAGGTCAGGGTTAGAATAGGTTTCGAATTAGAATGGTGTCGGATCGATTATTTGATTATTTGTATCCACGAAACCTCATCCCCACACTCATTATGGTGCGTACCGACAGCGGATTGCGCACGTACATGCATTGTGCGACACACTCGCCGGCACCAGTAAAGAGTCCAATGTCGTGTTACACGCATACCATTGCGAGGAGGCTACGCGTTTGATGCAGTTTTTACGAGCGTACCCAACCGCGTCGTGTGGGCACCTGGCACCCTTGGAGTCTGTATATTGTATGGTGCACTAACATAACAGAGTCAATACCGACCAAAACCAAGAAGTATGCAAACCAAGTAACCAACAAAACATTTACTAATGAAGTTAAAAAACCGGATTTAACAGACAAATAAAGGTTTTTTTATTAAGCCACCACAATTTATAGTTTGTGATTCTGTATCAGACAATGAATTCCAAACCCGATTCGAAGAACTCAAATTATTAGGTGATGATTATGTGATTCGTGTGATAGACAACGCCACGCCCTCAAATACTGTTGCAACCGGGAGTGTGTTTATAGAAACAAAATTTATAACAAGTTGGGGAAAAGTCGGACATATTGAAGATGCGATGGTTGATTCAGGTAGTCGAGGGTCACAATTAGGGGATTACTCATTGATAATGCCCGTTTAGCAGGTTGTCATAAGGTTGTTTATGAGAAATGCGGGTTTAAAGAAAGAAATTCAGATGGTTAAATATGATTAATTACATTAACCTATATATCTATAAATGACTCGGACTCGCCACCTCTACTTTTCTCACTGCGTACAGAAACCGTTTGAACAAAAAGAAAGTCCAGTTTACATTACAAAATCGGCAACTTCTACAAAAAAAAAAGAACGAAAAAAATGGTGAAATCAGAATTATCCAAGGCGTATATCTATATATGTACATAGTGATGCAGGCTCGATTAGTTTTGTGACGTATATGGCTATCCTTTTTACTCGATATGTTAAACTTGTCCCTTCGGGTTTGACTTAAAGATCAGGTCAACTCTTGATGCATTTGTCCCAAGTGTTTGCTGTGCATCGGGTACAGCCTGAGAAATTCGAAGTAACGTCTTTGTTTTCGTAATTTATATTTACAATTATGTTATAAATCATGAGAGACATCTACCATTAAACTAATACGTTTGGCAGTGTCCGAACGCATCAGCTCCCCTTTTTTCAGCATCTGAAAATATAATAATAACAAATGAGAATTTATACATTTACGATGACGCATATAATATTATTATGAAGGTGTGGTACGGTACCTCTGTGGGGATATCGGGTGTGAACCATCGCAATAATACTCCAAGATGTACAACAGCTGGAATCAGTTTAAAAAGAAAAGGCGTCGTCACCTGCAAAGTAAAATGGTTAAAAATAAGAAAAAAAAACTTACATGTCGAAATTGCCACGTGTACAATATACATACCAGGCTGAGAGCTGTTGTGCCTAGAAGCAGTAGATACAACTTTCCCTGCAAAATGCATGTTTTTTCATTTATGAATTTCTTTTATAAATAACTGTGATAACAAGAAACGATAATAATTGAAATATTACCTCGATTAGATGAAGATTCGAGGCACGGCTTAACAGAACAAAAGCAAATTCTCCGATTTGGGCAAGGGACATTCCGACCTAAATCAACTTATTAACTAAGGCTCATTTGTCAAAAAAAAGATAAATCAATCAATCATACCCAGTTTTTCCCACAAATAGCATAGGCTATCAATTAGTAGGGTCTGGGGAGAGTAGGATGTAGGCAAACCTTACCTCTATCCCTAAGGATAAGGTTGCTTCCGGCGAGACCCCCAACTCAAAAGTAGATAGATATACGATACTAAACTAAACACTATGATATTAGTAAGTTTCAAGCAAACATTACATTATAGCCAAACTAAAACAAAACCAAGGCACGATTAAGCAAATAATAATAGATAAAAAATAATAATTCTAGTAGTAGTGGTGGTGGTGGTGGTGGTGGTGGTAATAATAATAGTAATAGTAATAGTAATAGTAATTATAATAGTAATAGTGATAATTATAAAACTACCAATAATAATAATAATAATAAACAATAGCAATAATAACACAAACAACAATAACACTAATAATAATAATAATAATAATAATAATAAACAAAAGCAATAATAACACAACAGCAGCAGCAGCAGCAACAATAATAATAATAATAATAAATGTTATAACAAGAAAAATAGCCAATCCTCCTAAAGGTCATCAAACTTAATTCTACGTCTCCAGGAACTCCTATCCTCAACCATGTCCTCAGAGAGGTGCAAGTCTGTTAGGATTAAACGCACACACGAAACCGAACACGACACGAAAGCAATAAACGAACACGAGGATTTAACGTGGTTCGGTCTAAACTGACCTACGTCCACGGGTGGCAACTAGGTATATCTTTATTGAGTGACAAATATTACAAGTACATAATGTTGTTTATATAGAGACTGAACTAGGGTTAGTAAATTATTATGCAAGAAATCTAAACCGGGCCGGGCTTGGGCCCGACCGCCCACACCCGTCTCCTCTTTTGACTTCATATAATAAACCGGGCCAACAAGGCCTACGAACCCAACAATCTCCCACTCGGAGGCCTTGAGTACTCTCGTCTGCACTCCTGATTGTACTTCTGTAATCTGAACATTAAACTTCTTCTAGTTGCCACCGCCTTCTCATCAATTAACCTGAAGGCCCGTTGAAGCTCCCCGGAGCTCCAACACGTCAGTCACGGCTGAAACTGCCCCTGACCCATTCTCTGTCCCTACCGGCTCCCACTGTAACGAACTACCGGATCCTGAGATAACCTGAGAACAAACACTCTCCATATTCAGCAAGTAATTCATTGGAGAGACTTTTACAGCTGGAATACTGGTTTTCTTAATCCACTGTCGACCTGGAACTGTAACTGAAACACGACCTGTGCTCCCACTGTCACGATGTCCCCCAACTGATTTAACCTTCCTAGCTCGTTCATCCTGAATCTTCACTTTGGCTCTGGGTTTGTTACTTGCAAAACGAACCTTCTTCTGCCCACGAGATTCTGTGAACCGGACTTTGTCTTTCACCAAAACTGGATCCACTCCTTTCGGTGACATATCGACCATATACAACGAACCCATTTTCTTGCCACGAGCAACCACGAGATTCCCTTTGACTACTTTCCACTGCCCATTCCCGAACTTAACATCGTGCCCTTGGTCATCCAACTGCCCAACTGATATCAAACGTTTCTTCAAACTTGGAATAACCCTCACGTCTTTCAAAGTCCAAGAAGTACCGGCTGAAGTTATCAAATCAACGTCTCCCATACCCGTAACCTCTAAAATATCATCATTCGCTAGTCGAACCTTTCCAAAATCCCCAAATTTAAGATTCTTCATCGTTTCACTACAGTACCGGCTGTAGTGAAACGATGAAGAATCTTCCGCTAGTGGCGTAACCTCTAAAATATCATGCACCAGAATCCATCACCCAAGCATCAACGCTACTCTCAACACTACAAACCAAAGCCTCATCACTACTGACCCCGTCATCTGTGTCGTCTTCTGTAACGTTCACCTCTTTCTTACCATTCGGACACTGATTCCTGAAGTGTCCTTTCTCTTTACAACCCCAACATTCAATATCCTTACGAGTCTTAGACTGACTCCTCTTCCTGCTCCCACCGCCTCGCTGTTTTCCCCTACCTCTACCTTCTGTGACTAGCATATTGCCTGATGATTCACCTGAACTTCTGCGTCTTGAATCTTCTCCCAGAATCAGATCTCGAATCCCATCGAAAGTAATATTTGTAGACGAACTACAAACTGCAGTCACTGTTTGCGACCAACTGTCGGGCAAAGAGGATAATAACAAGAGGCCTTGAACTTCATCATCAAACTTAATGTCAACTGACACTAAGCGGGACAAGATCGAATTAAGATTATTGATATGAGTTGCAACTGACCCACCCTCTTTCATTCTTGTTGTCACTAGCTCTCGGATAAGATAGACTTTATTCGCTGCCGAAGGCTTCTCATACATGTTGGATAGTGCGTCCATCATACCACGGGCTGTGGTTTCTTTCATGACGTTAAACGCCACATCTTCCGACAACGACAATGTAATACAAGCCCTAGCTTTCTTGTCTAACTTCTTCCAATCTGCTTCTGACAACTTTTCTGGTTTTTCATCCTCAAGTACTACATCCAAGTCTTTCTGACAAAGTAGTGCCTCAATCTGCATCTTCCACCAACCGAACTTCTGTCCGTCAAACTTCTGTATCGAAACCTTTCCGTCTTCTGCCATAACAATGACTAAAACGAAAAACTGGATAAAAACAGAGACAGACACAGCAACACGAGCCTGAACTTAACGACTGTTCTACTGAACTCTGTTAAAAAATCAACCTATTTAAACCGCAGCGGAAATACGAACTGTAAATCAGAAACCGAAACTTTAAACTGAAACGATAAACCTGACAAACGCGGTTGGCACTGGTTCTCCGTTTCTTTAACGCTTCTTCTGACTTGACAACGATTATTCAACTAAAATAGGATCTTGATTAACGCGTTCCTGGCTCGTACTTTGCAAAATATGATCTCGTCCCAAAGAAAATATATGAATTTTACCCAAATAATTGTTTATTGTCTAAAGTGCTAGGCCCTCTCAAAAAATTAAACAATCTGGATAAAGTTGGTGGCCATTGAACTCCCTTGTCAACAAAATAATATTGTTTTTCCTTGTCTTTTCCTAGTCTGGCATGAATCTCAAGAGAAAAAATAATAATACAAACCCTTCTTTTCTTCTCTGTTCAAACGCCACTAGCGGAAACAAAAGAGACAACCTGGAATCGAACAATACAATGCTTACAGCTTTCAAACGGAACCAACAAAAAAACGCAGATCGCGCGGGCTGGGTTTAGTAGCGGCGAAACGACGGCGGAAACCCTAACGGCGATCGGAAAACCGTAGGCGGCGGCGGAACCCTAGCGCAGTAGGGTGGCGGCGGCTGGATGGTTTGGCGGCGACTCGGCTGGTTCAACGTGTTCTTCGCGTGATCTGAACCTAAGCTCTAGATACCACTTTTTAGGATTAAACGCACACACGAAGCCGAACACGACACGAAAGCAATAAACGAACACGAGGATTTAACGTGGTTCGGTCTAAACTGACCTACGTCCACGGGTGGCAACTAGGTATATCTTTATTGAGTGACAAATATTACAAGTACATAATGTTGTTTATATAGAGACTGAACTAGGGTTAGTAAATTATTATGCAAGAAATCTAAACCGGGCCGGGCTTGGGCCCGACCGCCCACACCCGTCTCCTCTTTTGACTTCATATAATAAACTGGGCCAACAAGGCCTACGAACCCAACAAAGTCTACCAAAAAAAGATAAAATATTTGGCTAAAAAGGAAACATGTTGAACAATGTGTCCCAAAGTGTACTTTTAATGCACATAACGGTTTGGTTAATAAAAAACATATTTGACAGACTAATAGTTTATAAATAATTAAAAAAAATCAACAGAAAATGTTCCACCATTCCAAGTCTAGGGGTGTGCATGAAACATAAATAACCAAGTGGGAATCAAAATAATCGATTTAACCGAACCCAACCTAACATTGACGTTTGGCTTTATGTTTTTTTTTAAATCGAATTTCCGGTCTCATTCTCAGCTTTGCATGTGCCAAAAACCAGAAAAACGAGTCGAGCCGTATAAATGGAACCGAATTTTATAACCGAGCCCGTAAAAACCAACTTTTGTTATTGAACTTATGAATTACAGTTCAATTTTTAAATGTTAAGTAATTTATATAATAATTAATAAATGGAATTAGCCCAAAATAGTTTAATCCCAAATGTGAAATAATCAATTAATCATTTAACTAAAAAAATTTTAGACCAAAAGTTTCAGATCCAAATTCATTATCTTGGACCAACTTCTTCGGCCCAAAAAATTGAAACCCAAATGGCAAAACTTATAAAAACCGAAACCAAACCTGATCCAAATGGCCCACCCATTCTGCCACCTCTAATTAAGAAGTATAATTATAGATAATCTAAAGCCTTACAAGAAGAGCGGTCTTGTTAGTGTATCCAAATCCTTTGACTACGGTAGCAACTACAAAAGTCTTTATAACAACCACCAATATAACAGCCGCTAATAAGATATCAATGTGGTTCCAGAGAAACTGGACGTGAATAAGCATCCCGATGCTCGCAAGAAAAAGGGCAGCAAAGAAGTTGCGAATGGGCTCAACCTGACGTAAAATAATTGCAAAAAAAAATGAATTATGAATATAATAATTGTTGAGCCTATATTGATAAGTTGATCTTACTTGTTCAAGAGTATGGTGACCAAGATCGGTTGTTGATATCATCACTCCAGCAGCAAAGCTACCCAATTCAAGACTTAAACCCAATTTGTCACTACACTGAAATAATATAATAACAACTTATTTTAAGAAACACCGATGAGTAATTTTCATAAGATGCCAAAACGTTATGCAATTGTGGAACTAACCGATGCAACTATCAAGCAGAAAGCTACAGATGCCAGCTGATAAAGTTCATTGGTCTGCAAATTGTCAATGAAATAAGATATGAATCATTATGAAGATAAATTAATCCTGTTAGATATCAGTTAGGCCTGTAAACGAACCGAATGGGCACAAACGGGGGCATATTCTGGCTACTAATTTAACTTTAACAAACACGAACAATTAATCAAAAGAAATTTTTTTGTTTGTGTTTGTTTCTTAAGAAATAAACATGTCTTGTCTTTGTTCATGTTCATTCGTTAAAATTATAAACGAACAGGTTGCGAACGCAAGCATACAAACAAACACAAACAAACGTAAGTGAGCATAATTGAACAATCATTAACAAAAACAAACGAACATAAATGAACATAAACAAACACAAACAAAGAAGTCTAATAAATTAAGTATCCAATAATGTCAACGTCTAAATTAATCGTGTCATAAACATGCCCGCCTGTTTATTACGGGTTGAATGGACGTAAATAAACAAACGGAACATGTGTTCATGTTCGTTCGTTTAATTAGAGGAACATAAACCAACTTCCGCCGAACGATTCACTGAACATTTAGTTCGTTTACAGGCCTATATCAGAAAATAGATAAATTTAATTACGTTATAAAGGGACATTAGGTACCTGGGATGATAGGCTCATCATTAGATTAAAAAACCAAGGTATGCAAGTTCGGGAGAATACCGACAAAACAGCCAAGAATGTAATTAAGGTCACCAACCTGATAACAAGTGAAGAGAGAGAACTTTTATAAACTTAGAAAAACTTAACAGTAAACAAAACTTGTAAGTTTACTAGTACATTATGAAATTAGTACAATTTTGTGTATAGAAAATTTGTAGGTTTAGAGTCATTTACTCACGTCTTTGCCATAGACAGCATGCCTTCGAAAATTCCAGAAGTGCCACCTAGGATTGGAAGTAGTGCAAATAATAAACCAACCGCACAATCCTGTCACCAAAAAAATAATAAGGAATCCATAAATTTGAAATAAAATATAATCACAAAAGATATACAGATACGATAACAAAGAAAACATCCATTAATAATAGAGATTGTACGCACAAAAATAAAATTTTTACAAAAGTTACTGCCTTTTTTACTTTACCTTTTAACAGAGATTAAAGAATATAAAAAAGAAGAAACTTACCTGCAAGATAAGGGTGCCAACTGTCACTTGCCCGTAAAGAGTGGTAATACTATTCTTTTCCATCAAAAACTTCAAAACCTGGGGTATAACAACGCGTCATCAAATATATTTGTTAATGACTAGTTAAAATTTTAATAAAGTAATATCTTGGATATTTCAGTTATGTCACATGTAACTACCACTGCTGTTGATGACATGGACAGAAAGGCACCAACAAATACACCTTCAGAAGCTTCACCACCACATAACTGAAAAAGAAAGATAATAACTAATTAACTATCAATGTCCACTAACAAAAACTATATTGGGTTGGAGTATTCACTAAACATGAAACTAATTCTAGAGAGAATTTTCCGTTTAAAAATCTAAACATTATAGAAAAAAGAACTGAGAGCCTTGCAATAAGAATAGAGAAATCTATAAAAAGATATACATACCACAGCAATTACTCCAGACAAGCACATAAAAAGAAATATCTGGACCAAACCTCCTAAGATGGCAACCGTTCTGACAACGCGAAGCTGAAATTTTAAAGTGAAAACTTAATTATGAGTGTCACGCATAGTAAATTATTGTTATATGATTAAATTTCTTTATGCAAGCTCTGCGCGTGTGTGTAAAAGAGGAGGTTGAGAAACCTTTGCTGCTGAAAACTCCAATCCCAATGCAAAAAGAAGAAAAATTACACCAAACTGAGCAACAGTCTCAACCTGCATGAATATATATGCACAAGTGATAAGAATCAGCACAAAGTAACCAGAGGAAATTAAATCTTTCATCCTTGGGATTTGTCAATAGTTACAAAAATTGTAATCGAACAGAAAATAAAAAAGGAAACCAATCAATCAATCAATCATGCCCAGTAAAATCCCACCGACAGCAAAGCTATAAGGGTCTGGGGAGGGTGGGATGTAGGCACACCGTACCTCTATCCAAAGGAATAAAGAGGTGGCTTCCAGAGAGACCCTCGGCTCTAAGTACATGTGTAATTATATCACATCAGGAACAACTTTTGTAACTTTTTGGCAAACCCAGGAACAAGAAATGCAATTTAACGTACTATTTAATATGATCATGTGGGCATACCTGAACCAGTTCATTAACAAAGCTAAGTCCACCTGGCCCAATCAAAGATCCTGCTAGCAAATATCCTGTAATAACCTGTATCAGAATGTGCAGCATGTGTCAGAATTATGAAAAGAAAGGGGTACAGAGCATATAAAAATAATTATTAATGGCCAGACCGGCTGTCCAGCACAAGCAAATGCAATGCCACCACAAGTTGCAGAAACAATGACAACAACCAAATCCGATATCAATCTGTTAAAACGTAGCCATTAGTTAACAAATTCTAGAAAAACTTTGAATTAACAGAAAAAAGGTGTACCTTAGGTCTAACTGAAGCACAGGATACTTAGACTTGGGATTAGACATGATAAAGACATTGTCCTGAGCAAAGATTAGAAGATAAGATCAATTTCTAAATAAAACTTGGATTTCATATTTGTGAATGTGCACGCATAAATAAACATATATCAGAAAAAGAACATTTTATTCTAAAGGTTACCTTGCTATCTATTAATCTTGGTGTATCTTCAGGACGGTTTTCATTATCCAAATTGAAAACATCATGAAGCTGAAATGGCCTAAAAATCCAAGTAACATGAATGTTAGTTATATTATGCTACTGGTTTCCACATAACCAAGGGGCAGAGTAATGAAGAACGTTTTAAGTTTGTTATCACTGAAATTGAATCAAAAGAACAATAAATATCACATCTATGCACTATGGTGTGAATAGATAGTTAAAAGTGAACACAATAAGCAGCACGCACTTCTCCTCTTTGCTTTCATTTCTCTTCGACTTCACTCTAGCAACGGTTTCCAGAACTGCCTGACATAAGAAACTTGTCAAAAAACTAATAATAAAAACCATAACCCTAGGATTGGTACAGAATTTGATGTGAATATGACATAGCACAACAGCATGGCACCTAACTCAGCCAGTTTATTTTTACAAATGAATAGAATGATACTTGATGGTTCAAAAAAGACTGTCAATAGCATTTATACACGCACGGTTTGCTTTATTAGCCAAAAAGTTTGAAACTTAAGCGAAAAAATGTTCAAATTTTGAGATTATGACGTACCTGTTGCCCTGCCACACTGTTATTGAAGCTCCCAGGATCAGTGGCTGTAGTAAGATAGATAAATTATGCAAAGTAAGTTATTATTATTGCATTGCACGAACTTTCAATCAAGACTTCACAGTTCATCTGATTGCACAGACCTAATTCCTAGCGTGAGTAAATTAACAAGAGATTTTAATGTACCTAACTGTCTGCCCTAAATATCTCAAAACATTCGAAAGTCTGATTATCTAGTTTACAATCAACTAAACTGGCAGAAATAGCATGACTAATTTGAGTAAACAAAAACATATTTTCTCTATGTCTACCTAATTGCCTGCCCTATAAATAGCTCAAACAAACTAACACCTGATTCTATAGTCTACAATGTCAAACTAAATAAGAAATCACAGTCAATTAAAACTAGCCGAAATTGCATAACTTATTAACAAAGAACAAAATCACAATCAACTAAACTGACAGACGTAGCATGTAAAGCAAGTCACTTCATGTTTAGCAAAATTGGATTTTAATAATCCTAACTATGACCTATTGGCCGATAATAATCCGTACTTACACTTTGACCAATTATAATCCTAACTTTCACTTGATTCTTGATTTCTCTCACAATAATGATTATGAACGAAAAAGAGAACTTACTAGCAAAATCGAGTATAAATCAAATGTAAATTGAGCGTAAAATCTATGATGATTATGCTACCGAGGATCCTGTTGTCAACAAAGTAAAAGTTAGGATTATCATTGGTCAAGGTGTAAGTATGGACTACTATCGGCCAATAGGTGATGATTTGGATTATTAAAATCCAATTTTCCTAAATCCTAGTGTTAATTCATAGCACAAATTTTCAATTAAGACTTCACAATATAAATGATTTCACACCTAATTCCTAATGTGAGTAAAAAAACAAGATTTCTCAACGTACCTCTGTCTGCCCTAAAGATCTCAAAACATAAAAAAGTCTGATTCTCTAGTTTGTAATCAACTAAATAGGCAGAAATAACATGAAAAGTAAGTTAACATTAATGCATAGCACAAATTTTCAACCAAGACTTCACAACAGACCTAATTCCTCGTGTGGGTAAATTAACAGGAAGATTTCTCAATGTACCTAACTGTCTGCCCTAAGTATCTCAAAATAATGAACCTCTAATCCTCTACTTTACAAAGTTAACCTAATTCTTAAATCACAATCCACTAGACATAATTTCTATCTGCACCTAATCGTCTGCCTTGATTAGCTCAAAGAAAAAAAAAAGAAAAACGGTTATCTGATCCTATACTCTATAATATCAAAACAAATCACAATCAATTAAACCTAGCAGAAACTGAAACGGCATAATTTATCAAATTAAAATAACAGTAAAGAAAAACAAAGTATTAGATCTAACTAATTAACTAAAAGAACAATAAAGTTACATATTATTTATGCATAGCACAAACATTCAATTAAGACTTTACAGTTCAAACAATTTCATAAACCTAATTCCTAGTGTTAGTAAATTAACAAGAAGATTTCTCAATATGCCTAACTGTCTGCCCTAAATATATAAAAACCTCTGATTCTCTACTTTACAAAGCTAACCTAAATCTAAAATCAGAATCAACTAAAGTAATTTCTATGTGTACCTAATTGTCTGCTCTAATTAGGTCAAAAAAAACTAGCAGAAACTGAAACAGCATAAATTATCAAATTAAAAGAATAATAAAGTTACATACTTGATGCATATAAAAAATATTCAATTAAGACTTCACAGTTGAAATAATTTCACAGACCTAATTCCTAGTTTGAGTAATTTAACAAATAACAAGAAGATGCTCAAAAATTATGAACTTAAATCTAAATTTGCAATCAAATAAACATACTTTCTATTTACCCAATTGTCTGCCGTAATTAGGTCAAAAAACTAGTAACATGAACTAACATCTAATCCTAATCTCCTATACTCTACAATATCAAACTAAATCACAATCAATTAACTATCAGCAACTAAAACATCACAATTCATCAAATAAACAAACATGATATCAGATCTAAGTATCTAACTAACTAATTAACCAAATTTACAATCAACTAAGTAAGCAGAATATTAATACCTAACTGTATTGTTAGGAACAAAAGGCACACACGAACAAGAAATCAAAGCGATAAAGAACACGAGAATTTTACGTGGTTCGGTTGCGGTGTACAACCTACGTCCACGGGGTAATTAGGTTTGTATTATTTTGGTGATATATAATAACAAGTACAAGAGACTATTTATAGACCGCATATTAGGGCTACTCCCTTGCTAAACAAGCTAGAACCCAATTGGGCCCAATAGGGTTAGGGCCGGCTAAAAAAATAACCTCCCTAACTCCTTTAATATGCAGTTGTCTAAATGTGGGTCCGGGGATACCACATCGCCCAACAATCTCCCACTTGGTGTCTTCGGACCTAGAAATGCACCATCTCTTCTGTACTTCTGTAAATGAAAATCCCTCCTGATCTTCAAACCATCCTAATTACCCTTGTCTCCTCAACATTATTCCTGGAGACCAGCTGAAGCTATGCAAAGCTTCAGCTTATCCAGCACCACACACTTGGTAAACATATCAGCTGGATTTTTAGCACCTGGGATGTTCTTCAGACTGATTGTTCCTTCACTGATCAACCCCCTCACGAAGTGATATCTCATCCCTATATGCTTTGTCTTTCCATGATACACTGGATTCTTTGCAAGTTTAACTGCACTCTCATTGTCACAGTACAATGAGTAGTCGGGTTGTTGTTTTCCTAATTCTTCAAGAAAAGTCTTCAACCAAACTAGTTCTTTGCTGGCCTCTGCAACAGCCATGTATTCTGCTTCTGTAGTTGACAGAGCCACACTTTTCTGAAGTCTAGACATCCAGCTAACTGCTGTCCCTCCCACTGTGAAAACATACCCGGTAGTGCTCTTGAACGTCCCTTTACAACCACCCAGATCAGCATCTGTGTAACCTCTGAGTATGGCATCCTTTTTTCTGAAACATAACCCCATCTTCTGAGTACCCTTCAAGTATCTAAGTATCCATTTGACAGCCTCCCAATGTTTTTCTCCTGGATCTGACATAAACCGACTAACAACCCCAACGGCATGAGCAACATCTGGTCGAGTGCAAACCATTGCATACATTAGACTCCCGACTGCTGATGCATATGGGACTTTGGTCATCTTCGATCTTTCTTCTTCAGTTTTAGGAGACTGATCTTTGGTGAGCTTCAAATGACTTCCCAATGGAGTATTCCTAGGCTTGGTTCTTTCATCATTCATCTTGAACCTTTCTAACACTTTCCCTATGTATTTTTCCTGGGATAGTGTTAGAGTACCTGCCTTCTTGTTTCTAGTGATGTTCATTCCCAGTATCTGTTTTGCTGCACCCAAGTCTTTCATTTCAAACTCTTGGGACATCTGTTTCTTCAACTTGCTTATTTCCTTCATATCAGATCCTGCAATCAACATATCATCAACATACAACAGTAATATGATATAAGAGTTGTTGAATTTCTTCAGATAACAACAATGATCCATCTGGCATCTTTTAAACCCCGACCTCTCCATGAAATTATCAAACTTCATGTACCATTGTCTAGGCGCCTGTTTCAGACCATACAAGCTCTTCTTTAGTTTGCAGACCCAATTTTCTTTCCCCACAACCCGAAACCCTTCAGGTTGCATCATATAAATGTCTTCTTCAAGATCACCGTGTAGAAATGCCGTTTTCACATCTAGTTGCTCTAGATGTAAATCTTCTGCTGCTACAAGACTTAAAACAAGTCTGATGGTAGTCCTTTTCACCACGGGAGAGAAGATTTCATCATAATCAACTCCTCTCTTTTGTTGAAAACCCTTGACCACTAAACGGGCTTTATATCGTTTAGACCCATCATGTTCTTCTTTGACCCTGAAGACCCATTTATTTTGCAACGCTCTCTTATCCTGCGGAAGCTTGACTAAGTCCCATGTCTTGTTCTTTTCTAGAGAGCTCATTTCATCCTTCATAGCATTCTCCCACTGGCGAGAATCCTTCATCTTGACTGCTTCAGAGTAGCTTTCGGGTTCACCGTTTTCTGTCAAAAGAATATAGTTAACTGAAGGATTGGAATGACCGGGACTATACCTTTCTGGCTGTTTAGTAACTCTGGTGGATCTCCTGACCCAATTTTCTGTCTGGTCAGGCTGTTGTGGGATCTCCTCGTCTTCAGACTCTGAACTCCCACTGTCAGAAGTTTCTTCTGACTCATTATTTCCACCAGCTTCAAACTCAGGAACTGTGTCGACTTCAGTTTCTGTAGCGGGTTCCTGAACCGGTTCGGGGATCGGTTCAGATCTCTGGTTTTCAATTTTGAATTCAACCTGTTGCTTCTGAACCCTAGAGTTTGGATTTATCACATCTTTGTACAACTCAGCCTCATTAAATGTAGCATGTTTGCTGCGGACTACTTTTCTGCTTTTCGAGTCCCAAAGCTTGTAGCCCATCTTGTCTGACCCGTAACCAATGAAAACATACTTCTTGGCTTTTGAATCTATCTTGTCAGCATTCGGATCTAGGTCATATGCACTGCACCCAAAAACCTTTAAGTGCTCATAATTAACCGCTTTCCCCTTCCATTCTTCTTGAGGTGTTTTGTAACCCAACGGAACTGATAGACCTCGGTTGATAAGATAGGCAGCAGTTTTAACAGCGTCTGCCCAGAACATTTTAGGGAGCCCTGCATTTATCCTCATACTTCTGGCTCTTTCATTTAACGTTCTATTCATCCTTTCTGCGACTCCATTTTGCTGAGGAGTACCTGAAACTGTATTTATCATCCGAATGCCATGCTCAGCACAAAAGCTAGTGAACTCTGAGCTAATGTACTCCCCTCCATTGTCTGACTTCAAGCACTTTACCTTCAGATCAGATTCAAGTTCAACAGCAGTTTTCCATTTCTTAAAAACATCAAATACTTCAAATTTATTTTTAAGAAAGTAAACCCATACCTTGCGTGTGGCGTCGTCTATGAAAGTCACATAGAATCTCGAGCCTCCTAAGGATTCAACACGTGTTGGTCCGAAAACATCTGAATGGATAAGCTCTAATTTCTGAGCTTTAGGTGCTTTCCCTGTCTTCACAAAAGATACCCTCTTCTTTTTTCCAAAAACACATGGTTCACAGAATTCAGATTCAACCCTTTTAAGATCTGGAAGCTTTCCTCTGGCGACAAGCATCTTCATGCCCTTCTCACTCATGTGGCCGAGTCGTTGATGCCACAACTTTGATAGACTCGGTCCACTCGTTACTGCATTAGCACTACCTGCAGAAACCTCAACCATATACAAAGTACCCCCGTTTCTTTCCCTTGGCAATTACCATGCTACCCTTGACGACCTTCCATTGTCCTCCCCCGAATGTTACATCATAACCCTGGTCGTCTAATTGCCCAATGGAAATTAACATTTTTTTCAGTTTTGGAATTACCCTGACATCTTTCAATGTCCAAATTGTTCCAAAACTTGTTTTCAAGTCAATATCTCCCAACCCAGTAATTTCCAAGATTTGGTTATTAGCAAGACTTACAGTACCAAAATTGCCCCGTCTGAAATTCTTCATCTTTCTCGAGCTTGAGATAGCATGAAACGACGCACCTGAGTCCATAATCCAGGACTCGACTATATCCTCAATACAGCAGATCAATGCATCATCAGAATCTGATGCTGTTGAGGAGGCAACATTCACTTCTTTCTTGTCTCTGGGTGGTTCTGTACATTGACTTCTGAAATGACCATTCTCATTACAGTTCCAACACTTTATGTCGTTTCTTGTTTTTGAACTCCCCTTTCTGTCTCTTGATTTTGATCTTCCCCTGTTACTTACCCTCTTATCTTTCTTTCTACCTCTTCCCTCAGTACTTAGCAAAGTACTGGATGATTCACCTGCATTCTTTCTCCTGATATCCTCTCCTAGGATCAAGTCACGAATACCCTCGAACGTGAGTTTGGTGGTTCCGGCTAAACCACTAACGGCAGTGACTGTTCCTGACCAACTTTCAGGTAACGAGGACAATAATAGCAAAGCTTGCACTTCATCATCAAATTTAATATCAACAGATAATAACCGGGATATGATAGAATTGAACTCATTTATATGAGAGGTAACAGACGCACCTTCCCGCATACGCGTATTCACCAATTGTCTAATTAAGAATACCTTATTAGACGCGGAAGGTTTCTCGTACATGTTTGACAACGCGGTCATCAAACCCTTAGCAGTGGTCTCATTCACTATATTGAAAGCAACGTTCTTAGCCAACGTGCATCTGATGACTGCTAGGGCTTTCCTGTCTAGATCGGCCCATTCTTCATCCTTCATATTCTCGGGTTTTTGACCTCTCAAACATGGAAGCAAATCTTTCTGGCATAACAAGTCCTCGACTTGCATCTTCCACCATCCAAAATCCTGCCCATCAAACTTCTCGATTCTGATCTTACCGTCCTCAGTCATTATCTTTACCGAGTTTCTAACGGAAGCAACCTGCAATACTGATCAGAACTGTTTGACCTCTTCTGGTCAAAAGACAGATTGTACTGTAGCGCGCACTGTTCACACGCCGGAAACACTGTAGCGGCGGCGGTACTGTAGCGGCGGCTAGGGTTTCTGATTAGGGTTTGGTGGCGACTGGCGGCTGGGGTTTATAGTGTGATCCTTGCTCTGATACCAGTTGTTAGGAACAAAAGGCACACACGAACAAGAAATCAAAGCGATAAAGAACACGAGAATTTTACGTGGTTCGGTTGCGGTGTACAACCTACGTCCACGGGGTAATTAGGTTTGTATTATTTTGGTGATATATAATAACAAGTACAAGAGACTATTTATAGACCGCATATTAGGGCTACTCCCTTGCTAAACAAGCTAGAACCCAATTGGGCCCAATAGGGTTAGGGCCGGCTAAAAAAATAACCTCCCTAACTCCTTTAATATGCAGTTGTCTAAATGTGGGTCCGGGGATACCACATCGCCCAACATGTATTAGGTCAAAGAAAAAAAAAACTATTAACATCTAATCCTATACTCCACAATGTCAAACTAAATCAGAAACTCACAATCAATTAAACCTAGCAGAAACTAAAACATCATAATTCATCAAACTAAAACAACAAAATTACAAGATCTAACTAACTAACTAAATAACCAAATTCACAATCAACTGAACAAATTTGAGTAAGCAAAAACATAATTTCTGTGTTACCTAATTGTCAGCCCTAATTAGGTCAAAAAAACTAGCAACATGAACAATCATTTAAACCTATCAGAAACTAAACATCACAATTCATCAAATTAAAACAACATAATATCAGATCTAAGTAACTAACTAACCGAATTCACAATAAACTAAACATAATTTCTATAACATACCTAATTGTCTGCCCTAATTAGGTAAAAAAAAAAAAACTAGTAACATCTAATCCTATACTCCACAATGTCAAACTAAATCACACATTCACAGTCAATTAAACCTAGCAGAAACTAAAACAGCACAATTCATCAAATTAAACAACAGAATATCAGATCTAGCTAACTACTCTTTAACTGAATTCACAGTCAACTAAGCATAATTCCTGTAAACACCTAATTATCTGCCCTAATTAGGTCAAAAAACTTGTAATATCTGCTGCTATACTCTTACAATATCAAACTTAATCAACAATCACAATCAATTAAACCTATCAGAACCTGAAACACCACAATTCATCAAATTAACCAACAGAATATCAGATCTAACTAACTAACTAACTAGGTCACAAAAACTATCCTATACTCCACAATATCAAACTAAATCACAAATTCACAATCAGTTAAACCTAGCAGCAATTAAACATCACAATTAATCAAATATTAATCAAATTAACAAACAGAATATCAGATCTAACTAACTAACTAACTAACCGTCAGACTGTTCATCGTTCTCAGTAAACTCTGATCCTAATCTCCTATACACTGTCAAACAAAATCAGTAATCACAATCAATTAAACCTAGCAGCAACTAAAACATCACAATTCATCAAATTGACAACAGAATGCTAGATATAACTAACTATCCAACCGAATTCACAGTCAACTAAACAAGCAGAAATAGCAAGATGAATTTGAGTAAACAAAACATAATTTCTATAAATACCTAATTAGGTCAAAAAAAAAACTAGTAACATGAACTAACATCTGATCCCTTATCTCCAATACTCTACAATATCAAACTAAATCACAGTTCACAATCAATTAAACCTATCAGCATAATTCACCAAATTAAAACTGCAGAATATTAGATCTAAGTATCTAACTATCTAACCGAATTCACAATCAACTAAACAAGCAGAATACAAATACCTATAGGTCAAAAAAAACTATCTAATCCTATTCTCTACAATGTCAAATTTAAATCAGAAATCACAATCAGTTAAACCTAGCAGCAACTAAAACATCATAATTCACCAAATTAAAACAGCAGAATAACAATTAAACCTATCAGCAACTAAAACATCACAATTCATCAAACTAACCAAGAGCGTATCAGATCTAACTAACTTACTAGGTCACAAAAACTATCCTATACTCCACAATATCAAACTAAATTACAAATTCACGATCAATTAAACCTAGCAGCAACTAAAACATCACAATCAATCAAATATTAATCAAATTTAACAAACAGAATACCAGACCTAACTAACTAACTAAAGACGCAGAATATAAATACCTAATTGTCTGCCCTAATTAGGTCAAAAAAAAACTATTAACATCTAATCCTATACTCCACAATATCAAACTAAATCAGAAATTCACAATCAGTTAAACCTAGCAGCAACTAAAACATCATAATTCATCAAATTAAAACAGCAGAATAACAATTAAACCTGTCAGCAACTAAAACATTATAATTCATCAAATTAAAACAGCGGAATAACAATTAAACCTGTCAGCAACTAAAACATTATAATTCATCAAATTAAAACAGCAGAATAGCAATTAAACCTATCAGCATCTAAAACATCACAATTCACCAAATCAACTAACATAATATCAGATCTAACTAACCAAATTCATAATCAACTAAACAAGCAGAATATAAATACCTAATTGTCAGCCCTAATCAGGTCCATTAACTAGCAATTCATCAAATTAAACCTATCAGCAACTAAAACATCACAATTCTATCAAATTAACAAGCATAATATGATAGTATCAGATCTAACTAACTAACTAATTTCACAGTCAACTAAACAAGCAGAAATAGCATTGTTAATTTAATTAAACAACACATAATTTCTATAAATATCTAATTATCTGCCCTAATTACAAATTCACAATCAATTAAACCTATCAGCAACTAAAACATCACAGTTAATCAAATATTAATCAAATTAACAAACAGAATATCAGATCTAACTAACTAACCGTCAGACTGTTCATCATCGTTCTCGTTAAACTCCTTCTCAAGCGCACGGTCAAGCATGCCAGCTAAGCTATCCTCCTTCGATCTGTTATTATTATTATTCGATCCAGTAACCGTCACATTCATCACGTTAATATCTTCGGTTAAACTTATCGAGTCTTCGGCTGCAAGTAAACATGTAAAACAGAAGAAGAATAAGAAAGAAGGAAGTTGTTTCAGTGACATTGTGAAGTCGGCGGCGGCGGTGACGGTTATGGCGAATGCCGGCGGTGTATGACGGCAGTGTGTGTTTTGTGTTTGTGAACGGTGTGGTGTGCTAAAGTGAGCCGGGGTGAAGTGAAGTGAAGTGTAGTTTATGCCAATAGTGTAGCTTTTTTTTCATTTAACGCAAAGGCTTTGGTGATTATTTTATTAATTTTATTAATATTAATTAATATTATTATTAAACTGGTATGTAACGAACCGAACGTTTTAAAGAATTGTTCGTGAATTGTTGGGAGAAAAGTTTGTTTGTGTTCGTATATCTAATAAGCGAATGAACATGAAAGCGTGTTTTGTTCGTTCATTTATATTTGTGAAGGTTTGTTTATTTATGGCAGTTTATTTTATTAATATTAAATAGACATGTAAACGAACTGAATATTTAGTTAACTGTTTGTGAATTGTTGGGAGAAAAGTTTGTTTGTGTGCGTATATCTAATAAACGAATGAACATGAGCACGTGTTTTGCTCGTTCATTTATGTTCATAAACGTTCGTTTATTACTATTTGTTTATTTATGATCGTTTATGTTTGTTTACATATCACATGTAAACGAATCAAATGGTTAAAGAAATGTTTGTGAATTGTTCGGAGAAAAGTTTGTTTGTGTTTGTATATCTAATAAACGAACAAACATGAACACGTGTTTTGTTCGTTCATTTATGTTCGTGAACATTTGTTTATTTATGGTTGTTTCTGTTTGTTTACATATTAATAGAGCATAACTGGATGTTATCTGGATGAGTCATTTATGTTCATTTAGGTGTGTTTGTTTGTGTTCATTTACATTGTTCATATTATGTTCATTTTTGTTGTTTCTTTATTCAGAAATGTTCACTTATGTTGGTCTGTTCGTTTAGATATTAAGTAAATGAACAAGAACATGTTCATTTTTTAAATAAATGAACATGAACACGGGTATTTGTTCGATTAAGGAAGCAATTGATTACTAGAAGTAGCGTTGTCATTCATATAAACGTAATTAAATGGCACATCATAGATGACAAATTGTTTTCTAGGAACTATTTGATCTTTCATGATGGATGTTAAAGTTAGGTTTGGGTTCCCATTGACTTGTGTTAACGGAAACAATAAGATTATTTCTCCTTATTTGCGCACAGAAAAAACAACCCGTCTACCATCATATCTTCTGAAGCTACATGCACCCTCCATCGCCAAAATAAACAAGAACAAAGATATATGATCTCTTTGTCTAAGGCCTCTATGAGTATGAAATTCAGTAGTAAGGCTCCATTCAATAAAACATGCTTTTACCGAATGAATCCATTATTGTTGAATCCATAGAAAAACATTTTTTCACCAAGTAATCCCAATTTAAAGAATCACACGTCTTCTCGAAATAGATCATTATTATAAGTTTTTTGTTACTCTTCTTTTACCAAATGATCACTTCATTCCCTAATAGAGCATACATATTATGTCAAACTTTGACAAAAGGCAGCTGTTTAAGACTAACGATCAAGCTCACCACCTTTTCCAACCGATTAGCCAGTAATTTTACGATGAATCGATGATTTATATTGCAAGCTTATTAAATTAATCGAAAAGTAGTCTTTGACGATTAAAGGATTTATAATAAAAATAAGGACAAAATAAAATATAATAAATAAATCCATGTGTGGCTAATGTTAACCATTAATTCATGAGAACAGCATTATAAATGGTCAATTTTGTTTGGTTAACAATGACCACAAACAAGAAGATTCTCAACCTCGTATCCTTAACCAAGAAATTTCCACTTTTAGAAAGTTGATTACAAATAAGAATCGCCAATCCTTAAACCGTTATCTTTGTTCGAATGACAAACTTCGCAAATATTGAAACAATGGCCCATGCGAAGCAGACGAGTTTTGTTTATAATGTCACGCTAATATTATTTACGCAGTGTTCTAAGACGAGTTTAGCCCGTAGTTCTACCCATGCTCCTTCCCCTACCGAGGAAGCTGCATCCCCTACACTTGCGCCTGTCACTATCCTCACATCAGGACCCACCGCTGACACCCCAATCGCAACTTCTGAACTTTTGGAACTGTCGTTGCCCGATATTGGCATACAAAAGGCAGCGATACCACAAAGCAAGGGGGCTAAAGTGGCAAACAAACAACTAGAAGGAATCGAACGTAAAATCGAAGAATTCAAAACGATCATCACAAAACGGCAAGCGGGACCCGGGTCAGAAGCATCAAAAGATTTCCTTGTGCAATGCCAGGAAAATCTTGAATATGCGATTGATAGCGTCAAGGTAAGCATTGAGAGCATCAACGATATAGACATTGAAAAGGCTAATGTCGATATTGCTGGTATCGCCACCGACGTCGAAGCGTGCAACGATTGCTTTGCCGAATCGGGTAGTGAGGACAAAGATATCAAGGCTTTTACTAACTGGATTAAGGGAGTCACTAAAGAATGCCTTAAAAACCTCAAGAAAGCATAAATCTTAATACTTTAGCAAATGCTATTTATACAGCAAGAAATTTAACAAATTATTGTATATTATTTATACATTAGGAAGATAAATAGTATAGGTTACTGAACATGCAAAATCATATATGAGAAATGTCCTTGCAGTTATGGATATGGGTTTGAATTGAGCCATTATCAACTCTAACTCGAACAAACTACAATTCAAGCTAAGCTAGATAGGGTCATAATCTCCGACTCCAGCTTCAGCTTCGGCTCGTATTGAGCGCGAGCTAACTTGGTTTTTGATCTCAAATGAGAAATGGGTCGAGCGTAAAGAAATTCTATCAACAAATGGGGAAAACATTTATTTTTCTCGTTTACGTCATCCATTTCATTACCTCGTATCAAATAACTTTTAGTAATTGACTATTTAAAGGTGTATTGGTTTTTATTAATCCCAATTATCATCAGTTGGTCGCTGCCGGTCCCAACTAACGAATTGGCTGATAAAGATCTCACCTTTTATCATATTTGTTCCTAACGGTCCGCGACTAACAGAATGCTAACGCCGTTAATTGCATGTCACCAGAAAAACGATTTTGGTCGGAAAAGTCACATTTTATACCGGAAAACTCAACTTGAACACCACCACCACCACCACCACCACTAACTGACTCACCACCAAATAACCATCTACACTTGAGCACCACCAACCAATTATGACGATGGTTATAGGGTTCCAGCGACCGAACTTTCACTAGAAAATAGGTTTCTAAAGGTCTGATCTAAGGTTACGAAGATGTTTAGGACGAAAATGTTTAGTTTTTCGGAAAAAATGTGAGTTTTTGGCAAAAACATTTTTTCGACGACCTGCAACTAACGGCGTTAGCATTCTGTTGTTTGTGTGCCGTTGGGAGCAAATATGACAAAAGGTGAGATCGTTATCAACCAATTCGTTAGTTGAGACCGACAACAACCAAAGGATAATAGTTAGAATTAATAAAAACAATACACGTTTAAATTACTACTCGTATTTGTAAATAAATGGCAGGATTGTCATTGTGACTCGATAACATAAATGACAAATAAGTATGTAGTCATGTTGGGACTCAATTAGTCTGACAATATAACAATCTCTTGTGCGATCAAAACCCTCATAAACCAGTGGCATGAACAGGTCGAGTCCGCACTTGACTAGGCTCAAATTCGGCATGTTTCAAACTCTTTTTCTAAAGCTGTGAGCTTTGTTTGTGAGTTATTTTTTCAAGCTCGATATTGGCTCGTTTATTATTTATTAATTAATTTATATACATTTTTTTGTTACTTTTATATATTTAAGGAAAACCTTAACTGAGTTGAAACTCGGCTGTTAAATGCCAACTCAATAAGTCCAAAAGAGGTAAACCTCAACGAGACTAAACAAGCTTCCCACACAAGGCTCACGCTTAGTCTCGACAACTAAACAAGCTTTATTTAAGGCTCAGCCCAGCTCGACCAAAAAAAAAAAAACTTATTTCGACCTTTCCATCCATCCGTCTTAGAGTAGCCTACCAACAGCTATCATAAACGCATTGTGAGCATGGATAACAAATCATCGTTAGGGGTGCAAACAAGCCGAGCAGCTCGTGAACTACTCAAGATCGGCTCCTGAAAAAGCTCGAACGAGTCGAGACTAAAAGTAAGCTCGTCTAATAAACGAGCCCGAGCCCGAGCTTCACTTGGCGAGCTCGATCCAGCTCACGAGCCTATCACTTTTCTATAATTTTTATAATATATATATGATGTTATTAAAAAATAATTAAATAATATGTTTTATTATATATAAAATTTTAATTAAAAAAATATAAAAACAATTATAAATGTCTAAAAATTAATTAATAAACAGTAAACGAGTCGCACCCGGACCAAACTCAAACTTAAAAAACTACTAACAAACCGAGCTCGATATTTACAAATAAAAGATCCAAATGACCGAGCTCATGTTAAACAAGTCCCCCCCTAAATTCATTGCCAAATGCCAATTCGAAGCAACTTCCAATCTCTTTTGACTCCATATAAACCCTAATAATTAGTCTCATCACAACAGTTAACAATGGCGTCTTACATGAGCATGGGTGAAGCACACAGACGAATAACGGACTACTTGAACCGATTCGCTGACGTCATCTCGTACCAAGACGCCACGTCTTTCAAACACCTGCTTTCTCTCTCGTCTGAGTCACCGTCGTTCATCGCACTCGCCGATGCCCTAAATATCTTCCAGGTTATTATATATATATATATGTATGTATGTATATGTATATATACTCTCTTCAGTTAAGGTTTATGTATGCCTTTTAATTTCAGTTAAGATGTTGATATTGGTTATTGAATAAATAGGTTTAGTTTTGAGGATTTGTTTGTTGAGAAGCTCAATGAGGCTCGAGCTCGGTTTGCTTTGACTAGGGGTGCAAATGAGCCGAGCTACTCGCGAGCTACCCGAGATCGGCTCGTTAAAAAGTTCGATCGAACCGAGCTTAATTGAGCCCGAGCCCGAGCGTGAGCCTAAAACTAAGCTCGTTTAATAAATGAGCCCGAGCCTGAGCTTCACTTCTCCTGCTCGAGCCAGCTCGCGAGCCTAAACGAGCCTGTCATTTATATAATTTTTTTAAAATATGTATTTAATAATTATTAATTAATATATATAATGTTATGAAAAATAACTCAATAATATATATTATTTTATACATAAAAGTATAATAGAAAAAAATATAAAAAAATAGTTGATATATGGTAAATGAGCCGAGCCCGAGCCAAGCTCGAGCTTGAAAATCTGCTCACGAGCCGAGCTCGAGCTTTGAAAATAGAGCTCGAAACGAGCCGATCTCAAGCTCTGTGTAACTTAAACGAGCCGAGCTAGAGCCTAGTCGAGCTCGGGCTCGGCTCGTTTGCACCCCTAGTTTTGACTTACGAGTTTTTTTTCTAAAACTCGAGCTAAGCTCATGTATTATTTATTATTAATTTATTCATTTATTAACGTTTCTCGCACTGAGCGATGGCCTAAATATCTTCCAGGTTCTTTCAAGTATTAGGTTTTTTTCTTATGCTGTTATTATTTTGTTGCTGATTTTGATTCTTTTGTTGTTATTATTAGGTTTTTTCTTTGTTGTTATAAAATATTGCTTATGTAGATTGGTATCGTAGTTGATATGGTTTCATACGCTCTCATTTTTGGTAGATTGGTATACGTTCTCATGTTAAGATTGTTTTGTACATGAACCTTCCCCTATATATATGTGTGTGTGTGTATATATATACTTTCCACTTATTAGGGTTTATATATGCTTTTTAATTTAGGTATAGCTGTTGATATGATATTGCTTATTGAATGAATAGCTTTTAGCTTCAATTTTGAGGATTTGTTTGTTGAAAAGCTCGAGTTCGGTTCGTTTTGACTTACGAGTTTTTTTTTTTGTAAAGCTCGAGCTAGGCTTATGTATTATTTATTATTAATTTATTCATTTTTAACATGTCTCGCACTGACTGTTGCCCTAAATGTCTTCCAGCCAGGCTGTTTCAATTTCTTTCATTAATTGATTAATAACTAGATTTGGATGTTAGTTAGGTTTCGGGTCGACCCGTTTAATGTTCATTTTCGAATATGAGTAATACCTAATGATTTATTAACAGTTTACACAGTTAGTTAATCTAAATGCATATGAAACATGCTTATAATCTGTGTTATTTATGATCATCGGGTCGGGGCTGATGTACGAGCTTCCCTTTGGGAACGTGCCAGCCTAGGACTTCATGGTTCCATACTCAGGGCTATCCGGTCGATATCGGTGCTATACGATTATCAGACTTCTAGCAAAATTGTCATTTTAAAGTCCTAATTGTCAGTCTTTACTTTTCATTAGGTATTGCATATTGACAATTAGGGTTCAATGGTTCATGTATGCTTTTAATTTCAGCTCAGATGATGGTAATCCATATTGAATGGCGTAAATTTAGAGGATTTAGCTTACACTTAGCAATAATGAGTGAATTTAGACTCGATGAATGTTTGTCTGCACAAATTACATTTTGTCCAAAGCTACTTGTTTATAGGGCATGTAACTTATGATTTTTAGAGCTCATGCTGTTAAAATCTTGAAACTGAATTCACATCATATATGCTATAAACGAAATGAACGTTTATTGAACTGTTCGGCGGGAAGTTAGTTTATGCTCGTTCGTTTAATAAAGGAACGAACACAAAAAGAGGCCATGTTCGATAATGTGTGCGTTTACGTTTGTTTATGTTCGTTAATGTTTGTTAAAAGGATATATGAATATGAGCATTATGTGATTAATTTATATGTAAAATTAACATATGAATCAATCAATCAATCAGTTATACCCAGTAAAATCCCACTAATAGAGTAGGGTCTGGGGAGTGTTAAACTTTGAATGGAAACAAATCTTCCCCCTATCCTGAGGAATAAGGAGGCTGCTCCTAGCGAAACCCTGGCCTCAATGGCATAAAGAACAACAATGAGGTAAATGAAAACATAAACAAGGCCTTGTTCGGTTCGGTTCAGCTTGTTTACAGCAATTTACTCCTTTATTGAATTTGTAATCTTCAAAATCAGCCTCAATACAAATTCTAATGATGTTCATTGACTAACTGTAATAAAAAAAGTGCTAACATTTTGCATTTATGCTTTTACAGTTGTCCAGTACCACGCATTCTTGCAAGCCGTATGGCTTTCTTTGTCATTTTTAGAACACGTGATGGTTAATGTTGTATTTGGAAAGAGCAACCAAGTATGACTTTTTAAAAGTTAATCCAAATAATTCATCATCGGCATAAGTTACCCACTAGTTAGTCCTAAACGTCTCAAATTTTTGTCTGAAACATTTGTAGATGTCGGTGTTTATTTGTGAAAAAAATTCATATCTTGCAGCTTTGGTCCCTTTTAAAGTTAAGTGTGTTGAAAATACATTTTAATGGAATTTGTGTATGCAGGATGATAACAGATTGATCAGACAAGCAGATAAATATTCCCAATATGCTGAAATAGTTGCTCCATTATTCCGGGCTATGCAAAGCTATAGGGTCGGCCATCTGGTTGAATCATATCAAGCATTTGAGAAATCAGCAAAGTAATTTTCTTGCATACATATGTAATTGAGTTCTCACTAATTTTTTGTAGAGGCGGCAAAATGACGAGTTGGGTAAAGAGTCAAAATGGGTAATTTTTGGTACGAGTCAAAATGAGTAAACTTTAGGTTGAGTTGGGTTAAACACATAACAATTTTGTTCAAATTTTACATTTTTATTAATGGTTAAGTGTTCAATTGGATTACTGATTTATATTATTTCAATAAAAATAAGTTTTTTCTATATAAAGATATTCAGGAGGTGTGCTGTTAAGAAACCAAGTTTTGGAGGTTTAATGATTAAAACCGAAAAACTGGCTCGCAACCGTAATAATCGAACCAAAATAACACAGTTTAGTTTTATGTTTTTTATTTTATTTTATGTTTTTTTGTGAAAACCGCACTTTTCCTTTGGTTTCAGTTTCGGTTTCGGTTTTACTAAAACCGAAAAAGCAAACCAAACTGAATTTCTGTATCTTCATTTCTAGTTTTGAATTATATGTAATTTATAAGGGTTTAATAAATAGTGCTACCCAAATATTTTAGCCCAAATGTATAATAATCAATTAACTATTAATTAACAAAAAGATTTTGGTGCAAATTCATTGTTTCTAGCCATTTTTTTTTCAGTTCAAAAATTTCAATTCCAAATGGTAAAACTGAAATAACCAGAACTGAACCCAAACCTAAAAGCCTGAAACTGAGAAGTATTGAAAAACTAAAAATCTGAAATTCTGGTTTTTGGTTCGGTTTGAGCCCAAAACCGACCCATGCACACCTTTTTTCATTAATTAACAAAAAGATTTTGGTGCAAATTCATTGTTTCTAGCCATTTTTTTTTCAGTTCAAAAATTTCAATTCCAAATTGTAAAACTGAAAAAACCAGAACCGAACCCAAACCTAAAAGCCTGAAACTGAGCAGTATTGAAAAACTAAAAATCCGAAATTCGGGTTTTTGGTTCGGTTTGAGCCCAAAACCGACCCATGCACACCTTTTTTCTTCAAATGTTTTGTTTTAGTTTACCTTTGTAGCCTGTTAGATATAAACATAACCTGAATAAACCACAAGGTAAAACGGGCCGAAATTGCCACCTCAAGTTTTCTGGCTTATGCTGTACTGTTGGATTGCTAATATGGGAAATTATTCAGTGCTTTTATTCAGGAATTTCGGAACTGGGAATCTGCATGGGCGTTAGAAGCATTATATGTTGTTGTATATGAAATTAGGATTCTAGCTGAGAAGGTATGCAACTGCAATTACAATCGAATCTTATTTGAATGAATTTGTTATAGTTTATAATATTTTTAACTTGTGTAAATGTGTATGCAGGCTGATAGAGAGTTAGCTTCTAATGGGAAAACACCTGAGAAACTAAAGGCAGCCGGTCATTTCTCATGAAAGTGTTTGGAGTTCTTGCGGTAACTATTTATTTGACCCGTTTTCTTTTATCAACTCGTTTGACCTGTTCTTGTTGCACCTACTTTTTTAGTCACTAATATTATGTGTTTAATAGGTTAAATGTCATCTTTTTGTTATAGGGAAAAGGACCAAAACGTGTTGGAGCTCTGTATGTCACTTGCCAATTGTTCAAAGTTTATTTCAAGGTGACATTTTTCTTTCCATCTCTTTTCTACATATCTATTTTTCTTACATTCATTACAAAAGCTATATAATTTTTAATTATTGTTTTTATGTTTTCAAATATAATGAATTAGGAGGTTTTATATGTAAAAGTATACTTTGACTCGGTTAATATGTTTTTGTTTTAAGTTAATTTTTTTTGTTATCTGTTTGACATGTTATAAAAAGTTTGTTACATAAATACTAATCTTTTTTTTATCTAATTTTGCAGCTTGGAACTGTTCATCTTTGCCGGAGTGTGATAAGAAGCATTGAAACTGCTCGTATATTTGATTTTGAGGAATTTCCTGTCAGAGATAAAGTAAGATGTTTGATTCTTGTCAAACTAGTTTTTAGTCTCATAAGTAACATTGAAATTGCTCGTATATATTATATTATATTATGCTATGTTATGTTACAGGTAACTTACATGTACTACACTGGTCGCTTAGAAGTACTTAACGAAAATTTTCCAGCTGTAAGCAATCTGAGAAATTATGATTTTTTTTAATATAATCATGAATTTGTATGATTTCTTTTGGCATTTTTCTTCTCTTAATTTTAACAAATTTGTCTTTCTTTATTCTGCAGGCTGATCATAAATTGTCATATGCATTAAAACATTGTGACCCTCAAAGTGAAGCAAACATAAGGCTCGTTTTCAATCTTGTCGCATGTTATTACTATTATTTCTTCGATTTAAATATATCTTTTAGTCTTTGATAGCAAAACATATTTGATTATTTTGTTTTATCACTTTTGTATTTATCTTATTTAATGTCTGCTGAAACAGGATGATCTTGAAATATTTGGTACCCGTGAAGCTTTCGATAGGAATCTTACCTAAAAAGTCACTCCTTGAGAAGTATAATCTGGTTGAGGTAGGTTAAAAGAAGGGGGTAAATATGTAATTTTGTAATTTTGTTTCACAAACTGAAGATATTGTAGCTTTACAGTTACTTTTTGGTCTTGTTACAGTATAATGACATTGTGTTAGCTATGAAAAGAGGTGATCTCAGACTTCTTAGACATGCGCTTGAGGAGCATGAAGATCGGTATGCATTTCATATTGTTAGTAATTCTAGTTCTGTAATTTGTGCTATATTTTATAGTTTTATAACTTTATTAAATATAGTTTTATAACCTTAGTTAGGGTAATCATCAAAAGAACCTACAGGTTTTTGCTAAATACTCACAAGTCCATGAAACCTTGTTTTACACTATTTAACCCTACACTTTCGAATTTAACGGAAAAGTTATTTTATTAAAATTTAGAGACCTTTTTGCTGAACTCGAGAAGTTTAGGTATTTAATCATGAAAAAAAAGAATAAGTCTAGGACTTATGTGCAAATTCAAACAAAAGTCTATAGCCTTTTCAACAATTACCCTTTTATTTAATTGTTCGTTTTCCTTCTTTTTTTTTAATTTTATTTTCCACAAAGCTAAATATGTTGTATTTAGATTCTTGAGATCAGGTGTTTATCTTGTTCTTGAAAAGCTAGAGCTTCAGGTATACCAAAGACTCGTAAAGAAAATGTAAGCTGCTTCATTGTTGAATAATATTATATTATATTGTTGCTTTTTTGTTTACTCAAATGCTTTTTCATGGCAGTTATATCATTCAAAAGCAGAAGGACCCGAGCAAGGCACACCAGATAAAGTTAGAAATGATTGTTAAAGCATTGAAATGGCTCGAGATGGAGATGGATTTAGATGAGGTAATGTTTCTAACATGTTATTGACTCATCAAACGGATTGTCTTTTAGAGAAGTTGAAAGGGTATTTTCGTCATTAAGCGTGTTTTTTGGTCGGAAATGGTAAAAACACTTGAGGTTTTGTTTGTTGACAGGTTGAATGCATAATGTCGATATTGATATACAAGAATCTGGTGAAAGGGTATTTTGCTCACAAGAGCAAAGTGGCGGTTCTAAGTAAACAAGATCCGTTTCCTAAATTAAATGGCAAGCCAATAAACGCTTAACATGGAGCCATTCACATATTATATATTATGGGTGTTAATTGCCGCCAACCAGTGTATGGATAATGTTACTTGAAATGTCTTTATGATTGTAAAACATATGCGGGTCACCTAATCTGCTTTGACCCGCTCTAGAGATATGGTTCCTACACAACTGTCTTACATAACCCAACCAACCCTGCATGTGGCGTCTGGTTCCCGTCGCAGGCTAGTTGTAATGAGTACTTTTAACCGGTCCTTAAAACGTTAACGGGTTTAGCAAATCTGGAAGTTGATCATTGTTATTGTTGTGATGAAATTATTGAGGCTTATTCAAACTACAATAGAATATTGATTTTTTTTTTACTATTTGAGAAAATACGAGAATGATAATATTTTTTTTGGTATTTTCATGTGACTATGGGCCTGACTATACTGGACAACATTTTACCTTTGTAGTTTTGAAATTATTCGCAAGCTTTGAAAACAACACTCTATAAAGTGGTCGCTCAACCAGATTCTGTTGATGTGTGGGTTAGGCTGTTACTTCTTCCTCGTTGCACTTTACAGGTGTTCAGACCCAAAAATAGGCACGAAAGCAGGTCCGGGAATAGGAAAGTCATGCAACATCATTCAATAACGAGTTCTTTAGCCACATGGGGGAAAGTTGACGGTATTACCATGTTAATTAAAAATCTGTTAAATGCTTCTGGTTTGAGGTCCTTAGGCCAAGGTGACATGGATATTCAAAAGGAGGGGGATCTTGTCAACAATAACGTTAAACAGTGTCTTCGAAAAGTTGTGGATGGTCACTTTACTGCTGCAGTAAAGGTGTTATGCTTATCTGGTGTTGCACCTTACAATTCTGATACCACAAAGGCTTTAGAAGCTAAACACCCGTACAAGAAGCCGCCGGCTATGCCGAACATGACTTATTCCGAGCCTCCTCTTGTGGCAGAGGTCGATAGTGTTCTTGGTTGCATTAAATCGTTTCCCAAATGAACTTCGTGTGGGAGGGACGGTTTGAGAGCGCAACATATTTTGGATGCTCTTTGTGGAGAAGAGTCGGCTATTGCCACTGACCTCATATGTGCTATTACTGCAGTGGTTAATTTATGGTTAGCAGGGAGATGTCCGTCTACTTTGGCAGAGTTTGTCGCGTCTGCTCCTCTTACACCGTTTTTAAAACCCGACAACGGGATTCGACCTATTGCAGTGGGTACTATATGGAGGCGTTTGGTTTCTAAGGTGGCTATGAAAGGGGTTGGCAAAGAATTGACCAAATACCTTAATGATTTCCAGTTTGGGGTTGGTGTGTCGGGTGGTGCGGAGGCCATATTACATAGCGCCAACAGGGTATTGAGTGAGCGCCACACTGATGGGTCTCTTGCAATGCTTACAGTTGATTTTTCTAATGCATTTAATATGGTGGATAGATCAACTTTACTTCATAAGGTAAGGATCAGATGCCCTTCTATTTCCTTATGGGTGGAATTTTTTATATGGGCAACCATCAAGACTATATCTTGGGGATGATAATATTTGGTCCACCACAGGGGTTCAACAAGGAGACCCATTGTGACCATTCCTTTTTTCCTTGGTTTTACACCCCATTGTGCATCAGATTCGAGACAATTGCAAGCTTCTTCTTCATGCCTGGTATCTTGATGATGGGACAGTCATTGGAGATTCAATGGAGGTGGCTAAAGTGCTGGATATCATTAAGGTGACGGGTCCAACTTTGGGTCTTGAACTGAATATTAAGAAAACTGAGCTATTTTGGCCTTCTTGTGATGGTACGAAGTCTCATGACGGTTTATTCCCTGCTGACATCGGGAGACCATTATTAAGGGTGAAGCTTCTTGGGGGAGCTGTTAGTAACGACACCGGGTTTATTAAGGGTTTGGCAAAGAAGAGAGCTACTAATGCTGTTGATTTGACGCGTCTTCTCCCAAAACTTGGTGACCCGCAGAGTGAGTTACTTTTGCTTCGATCATGTATGGGTGTTGCTAAACTTTTCTTCGGTTTGAGAACATGCCAACCTGTACACATGATGGAGGCAGCGGTGTTTTTTGACAAGGGATTGCGTGAGGCGATCGAGGACATTGTAGTTTGTGGAGGTCCTTTCTTTGGAGACCTCCAATGGCGACTTGCTTCCTTACCCATTAAGAATGGGGGTTTGGGGTTGTATTCGGCAGTAGAGGCTTCCTCTTATGCGTTTGTGGCCTCGAGAGCCCAATCGTGGTGCTTCAGGATCACATTTTGCGAGACAGTGGTATATGTGGGATGGATTCTGATTATTCTTGTGCTCTGGCTTGTCTTCTTGATATGATTCCAAGCTTCGATTTTAGCAGTTTCTCTAAAAAAGAGACCGCCCCCTCTAAAGCCCAGCATGCATTGGCGAGCACTCTTTTTAGTAAAATTGTTCACGACATGGAGTCACACTTTAACATGACAAGCAGACAAAAAGCCATTTTTGAGTGTCTACAAGCACCACATGCTCAAGATTTTCTTCTTGCTACCCTATAGATGGGTTAGGCCAGCATATGTCTCCAGTGGAGTATCGTAGTATCCTTAGGTATCGCCTTATGATTCCTTTATTTTTGGTTGATGAGATATGTCCTGTTTGTCGTAAAGCGTGTTTAGACTCATATGGGGAGCACGCGGTGCACTGTAAAAAGCTCCCAGGGTTCAAGTACCGACACGATCTGGTTAGGGATGTGCTCTTTGATATATTCAAGCGAGCTGGAATTTCTGTTAAGAAAGAAGCACATGTGAATTTCCTGACTGACCCGTCGGAGGGAAGATCATCTCTTCGACCGGCTGACATTTTGGTGTTTGGATGGATAGGAGGGAAACACGTGTGTGTGAATTTAACATGGGTTTCTCCTTTGGTGGGCTTAGGGAGTAGTGGTTTCGCGGTCGGTCAAGCCGCATTAAAAGCTGCTTCAGGTAAGGTGGCAAAACATGAAAAGACGTGTCTTGACAACCAACAAGTATTTATTCCTTTTGCTTTTGACACTTTTGGTTTCCTCGCGCCTGAAGCTGTGGAGCTACTTACCCGTGTTCAGCGGGTCATGCATAGTAATGTTATGACTCCAAGATCAGCAAATATAGTTTTTAAAAGATTGGGTTTTGCGATTCAAAAAGGGGTACCGACGCAGCTTGTTGCCCGCTTGCCTTCTGTTTCGATGTAATCTAATAAACAATTAACACAATGATAAATAAAAGGAGGTTTGATTCGATTTAGAAATCAATTTAAATTAACATTGCATATGAAAACATAAGATGCCTATGGAAAGTAGAAACGTCTTTTTTTTTCTTTCTTTATTTTAACGGCTATTTGAATCACTAATGAGTCCCTTGTTTATTCAAATTATCACCATTCCTCGAGTATGGAACCTTTACATATAAAAGTGGAAAATAAAGGCCCCTTCAAGTGTATAAATTAAACGATATAGTTTTTGGTCATTTTTAAAACTTTAGCACGCAATAATGATCCGATATGACAGGTCTGGTAGAACTAGGGGTCTTCATTGGGTCATTTGGTTTGTTTGGGACTCGAATAAGATTTGAAAACCCAATTCAAATAAGCCTTACTTGAATTTGGTTCTATCCGAATAAAAGAAAAATAAGAAAAGAAAAGTAAATTTAAAAGCTAAAATTTATAAAAAATAAAAGTAATTCAAATTTGGGTTATTCTGTTGAGATTTTCAAATTTGAGAGTAACTCGAATTTGATTTTGAATTACAAATTTTTCCTGGTTTGGGTTTAGGGTTAGTTCAGGTGTTCTCGGGTCGGGTGTTGCTTAAAAGTGACAAGCCTACCTACTAAATCTATGAACTTAGAGTGGACAAACCAGGGTTTTTCAGAAACCAGAAGCTGGTAGGAACTGGTTCAAAGTTTGGTCAACAAGATTCAAGAACTAGGTTAGGTCGGAAATGGTTTTGGGTATGTTTGGTTTTTTGACTGGTTTTGCTGGGTTTTTTCCAAGTCAGGTATACCAGAACCGGTTCTGGGTCAGGTACACGGGGTTGGTCAGGAACTAGTATTTGCCCCACCTCTAGATGTACTTAGATGTCCATTTTCCGGTTAACCGGTTAATAATTTGGCGGAGAATAACTGGTTAGACCGGTTTTTCGGGTCATGTGTTAACCGGTTAGACTGGACTGAAAAACCGGTGAATAACTGAAAAAACCGGTTTCTAATAAAATAATAATAATAATAATAATAATAATAATAATAATAATCTCAATCGGCTTTGAAATCAATAATATAAGCCGGTTCCAAACCGACGATTTTTTTCGGATGGTAAGCGGTTAGAGATGGACCGGTTAGTAATCAGTTAGAGCAGGGGCCGACCGTCAGAATTTGAGTGCCCCGGCTGAACCGAAAAAAATATGCCCCCTAAGCCTTAACGTATTAAATAATGTAAATAATTTTTTTAAACGACGATTAAAGTTATGCAATAAACATAACAAATAGAAAAATAATCGTATGAGAATTAGCTTATGACATACTGAATAAGCTAATAGCTAGCCGAGTATTTGTGAAGCTCATATAACATTTTGATAGCAATTTGGTGAATCAACTCATCGTAGTTTATGCTCTCTAATATTCTGTTTTCAATAGCTACGATCACCACTCGCTAAGTCTTTCTTGGAGCATTGTGAATCGTAAATAAGAATTCAATAAGTACAATTTTGAAAAACTCCTTTATATAAATGCTACCGTGACTGTTGGTGTTCGAACTCGATGTTGTTATCCCGTCTATTCATTTAATTTTTTCTATTTATTTACCTTTTATTGATTAACAAAAAGTAACGGGTCTCTTTCAATTTTTAATGACCTATAAGTATTTAGATAACTTAAAAAAATTGAGTCTAAAAAGTGTGTGAGTATTATAAAAATAGTGGGACTATAAGTGTTCGAGTATTCTATATATATAACACCGAGAATATTTAAAAATTTTGTGTCCCCGAAAAAAAGTGCCCCGGCCGGACGCCCATATTGCCCGGCCTTAGAGCCGGCCCTGAGTTAGAGAAACGGTTAGATACCGGCTATACTAGAGATGTACAAAAAACCGGTTTCACCCAAACCGACCCAAACCGCCAGTTTCAAAACCGGTTCCCCTTAAGATCTACCAAACCGGTTTTAAAACCGAACCGGTTTGAAAAAAACCGGTTTAAAAACCGGCTAAAATCGGTTTATAAACCGGACCGGTTTAAATCAAATTGATTTTGACCGGCCGTTGACCAAACCTGTTTTGTACACCTCTAGTCTCTAGATGTACTTGTTCATTAAAGTGAATTGGGCTTTATGTTGTCTAATGGGCCTGACCTAAGTTTATAGAAAAAAAAAACAAACTCCACACACTGTATAATAACCCGCCAAAAAGCCATTTCATTTTCCCGCCAAAACCAAAACCAAAACCCTAAATCACCAACCAAAACACTCACTTCTTCACCATTCCACAACAATCAATGGCAGAAACCGAAGAAATCCAAACCGAAACCGAACCGGCACCGACACTCCAACCGAGCTTCCCGTCCGGCCGAGTGAAGCGAATCATCAAACTCGACACCGAAATCAACAAGATCAACTCGGACGCTCTGTTCACAATCTCGAGCGCCACCGAGATGTTTTTAAAACTGTTAACCGACAAATCAATGCAGGTTACACTTCAGAAGAAGCGGAAAACAATTAAGGTGGAGGATATGCGAATCGCGGTCAAGAGGCACCGCCCGAGTGCCGATTTCCTGCTCGATTCGATTTCGGTGAGTCAGATCGAGCCGACAGCGAACCGGACGAGGAAAAGTAGTGAGAAGGATAAGAATTTAGGTTCGGGTTCGGGTTTGGGGACTCGTGGGATTGATAGTTTCTTTAAGAAGTGTTCGAAGGATTGAATTTGTATGGATTTGTTCTGTTTAAGTTGTATTTATTATAATTTGCTGTAGTAATTTTGGTTGAAGTCCGGTAAATGAATCGAACGTTCAGTGCGGAAAGTTTATTTATGTTCGTTTATTTGATAGACAAATGAATATGAAAGATTTCTGTTTTTAATTAAACGAACGGACATGAACGCCATGTTTTGTTCGTTCATTTGTTTGTTCGTTTATGTTTGTAACAAATAAGTATGTTAAGTAAATAAGAACCCAACTAGAGGTGCAAAACGAGCCGAACCGAGCCCAAGCTCGACCAGGCTCGAGCTCGGCTCGTTTAGCTCACACAAAGTCTAGCTCGAGCTCGGCTTGTTAGTAGTTTTTTCAAGCTCGAGCTCGTCTCGGGCTTGGCTCGTTTACAAATTTATTATTTAATTTTTATATGTGTTTCAATTTAAATTTAATATATAACGCAATATATATTGTTTAGTTATTTTGTTAATTTATTAATTATTATATGCATGTAAATATATATGATGTATGTATATTATAAAAGTTATACAAATGATAGGCTCACGAGCCGGCTTGAGCTCGATAAGTGAAGCTCGGGCTTGGGCTCGTTTATTAAACGAGCTCATTTTTAGTGTCTAGCTCGGGCTCGCTTATTAAATGGGCTTACTTTTGGCTCGGGCTCGGGCTCATTTATTAAACAAGCTTACTTTTAGGCTTGAGCTCGATAAGTGAAGCTCGGGCTTGGGCTCGTTTATTAAACGAGCTTATTTTTAGGGTCGAGCTCGGGCTCGCTTATTAAATGGGCTTACTTTTGGCTCGGGCTCGTTTATTAAACAAGCTTACTTTTAGGCTTGAGCTCGGCTTGATCGAGCTTTTTCACGAGCTGATCTTGAGTAGCCCGCGAGCAGCTTGGCTTGTTTGCACCCGTAAACCCAACCTATATTTATTACCAGCTTCCACGCTCTGAAAAGTAAATCAACAACTCATTTTGATGTGTTTTTTTTTTGGATTATTGGATGATCTCGTACTTAATGTTTTATGTTTGTTCGTTTACTTTTGTTCATTTATGTAATACTTTTTTAGATTTTTAACAAACACACTTAAACGAACACGAACATGTTCGATTAACTGTTTGTGTTTGTTTAAGGTTGAACGAACAAACACGGACATGCTCTTGTTTGGTTCGTTTACAGCCCTGTCAATGCAAACAAAGCTACTGTCTTTCCCACACGGATTGAACGTTTTCACCGACAAAAAATCAAGTTAGATAACGAAAACCATTCAAAATTGAAAAGAACTGATGTACCTTTTCCAAATCTCTTCTGACTCGAACTAAGTTATACCAATGATCACATTAATTTTTATTCTTTCATGTGAATAAGAAAATGCCTAAGCTACATGGAGGCGTTTACGGTCCGAGAAACCAAGACATGAGGTGAAAACATCAGCCTTGAGTAGTTTACGAGCTGCCTAACGCTCATAAATACTTAGGAAACTCCACACCCACCCCCCCAAAAAAAAAATAGAAAATCATTGTTCTTTCTTGCAGTCATTGTCGTCCTTACATGATATCGGGCCAACAATCTTCTTTTGCGTAAAAATTTATTGTTCTATAGCATGTCGTTAACCTCTTATGCGTGCTGTTAGCTAAAAACTGACTTGTTAACACTAAGAACTAGTTCATAAACGCGTTCAACTTTCACCATCTATCCACGACTATGCATATTTAGTTACAAATACGAGTGTAGTTTGTACACTAAAATCACACACAAATCGTCTTTCCCATCTCCAACGTATATGACGTCCGAATCATGAATTCGATCAATGACACTCCCCTGCAGTATTATTCAAGTTTCAAGTCATCTAAGAGTCAAAGAAACTAATGACATAAACTTATAGCAAAAGGATATTATCATATTATTATATTAAATTATTATTAATCACCTTGCATAAATTTGCAGGGCACAAATTGCAGCCGTGAGGCGAAAAGATTCTAAGCCTGCCGTCGTCATTAACAGCAGTCGGGTTTGTGATGATTTCAGAGAAACAGTCATAAATCCCAATGTTTTTTAATAGTGTTCAATGAATACTGATTAGCATTACTAAATGCCTTCATTTCACATGTGAAACACAAACAGTTTCATCATTATCATAACACATTGTTTGCAAGATTGACTCGTTTCAAGCTCTTTTTCCAGAGCTTGACTCGGCTCATGGGTCGTGTTTTCAAGTTCGGACTCGGCTCATTTATCATTTATTAATTAATTTATATACTTTTTTTTAAATTATTGTTGCATATTTTGAGGGAAACCGTAAACGGGCCTCAGATTGGCTCCAGCTCCTATAGTACCTTAAACGATCAAAGCTCATATTGAGCTCAGTTGTACAATGTATAACTAATATATAGAAATCCAAAAGAGCAAAAACTTAAATATACACAATGCTCGAGCTTGGGCTCGATAACTAAACAAGCTCGAACCGAAACAAAGACCGACAGTTTGGTTCTATGTTTTCTTGAAACCGAAGTTTCGTTTCAGTTTCGATTTCAGTTTCGAGTGTAACTAAAACCGAACCAGATTTTCACTTTTTACTTTGAATATTAAGTTATTTAATATGTAATGTAACCCAAATATATTAAGTTATTTAGCCCCAATGTATAATAATCAAATAATTATTAACTAATTTCAAAATTGATTGAGCTCCGATCGTGAGTCGTTTTTTCAACCTCTGGCTCAACTCATTTATCAACTATTACTTCTTAATTAATTTATATACGTTTTTAAATATTACTAAATATTTTGCGAAAAAACCTTAAATGGGCACGAGCCTTAGCTTGGCTTGAGCTTGCATAGTACCTTAAACAAGCCACACCTTGGTTGTGCAATGTGAAATTCGACCTAAAATTTTCAAGCTCAAATGACAAAACCATAAAAACAGACAAAATCAAACCGAATTTCTATATTTTCATACACTTTAGCCCAAATGCATAAAAATCAAGTAATTATTATTTTAAAACATGACTCAGACCTAGTTCATTACTTTGGGTGAAAGTTTTTGTTTTTTTCTCAAATGACGAAACTGAAACTGAACCAAAACCAAAACAAAATACATACAAATCACCAAAAGAGGCGAAACTTAAAAACACACAATGCTCAAGCTCAAACTCAATAACTAAACAAGCTTTACTTAAGACTCCGGCTCGAAAACACCCTGCTCATTTCAAGCTTTTTATCGATCCGATATCTCTAAACACAATAACCACTTTAATAATAATAATAACAAGACTCATAATAATAACAACTATTATTATTATTATTTAGATAAATTAGAAATTGAACCGCCTATAACTATATTCCAACTTAATTTGACTTGACTTGCGGACTACGTTAACATGCAAAGCTTAAGACCTTGACATTACGTATCAAACAATATTAATTTGGAATAACCTGCATGCAAGCCGGTAAGTACGTCCATTACGTCTTGTCCGTATGGTATTTACCTCCGTAAATTCAATCAGATGATACTTTTGAACGTAGGACCTGAGACTGAATTCTTGGATGTAATAGTCGACGTCAAGCCCGAAACAATAGAGATCCATGACTACTATGTTGGAGTTGAAAGGGAGATTTTCGGTAACACGAGTCCTGATACGTATGTATACCTAACGTTCACAGCGAATAACAGCTCTGTGGCCACGGCTACATACGTGTTTTATGATGAAGAGGGTAGGGTGAAGGATTATGTTCCGTGTGAAAGCGTTCACCTGTCCGCTTTCAGGATGGCAAGAATCGTGTTGTGGTGTGAGCGTATATGTAATGACCGGCTAAAGGCTGTAGAAGCTGCAGTGAAAACAAGTAAACGGTGTCAAGAGGAAGAAGATGAAGAAGATGAAGAAGAGATTTGTGCGGTTTGCCATGAGGAATACCATGCGGAGGATATGCTCGGCACGCTAGAATGCAATCATAGTTATCATGAAGAATGCATCAAGAAGTGGATGATGAAGAGCAACAATAAGAATCGTAACTGTCCGTGTCCCCTTTACAGGGCGAATGCTTGCGACGCTTATGCTTTGTTTTTTAGTTACCCCAAATAGTAAGGTACGGCTCGGGTTGTTTATTATTTGTTGATTAATTTGCTTATTAGTAATTTTTATATATTTCACGAAATTTTAAATTACTTTTAATTACTTAAGGTTTATGTATGCTTTCACTTTGGATGATGATATGATATTGCTTATTTCCATAAATAGCTTCTCTTTACTCTTAACATCTTGGTTCAGTTAAGAGTTGAGATTTATAATTGTATGCACATGATAAATTGGATATGTTATAATGCTAATAACCTGACATTTTAGAATTAAATGAAGCATATGTAATTTGGCTTGCTTAAATAAATTGCAAGATTAATTGATTCTCAATTTTTTAGTGTCAATATCAGTCAATTATGTTGGCTATTTAAATTGAAAATTATATACCAGATAACATGTTACTTTGCATGATGTGTAGGGCCAATATTATATATTGTTTTTAGGATTGTGTATGTCATTTTAGTTTGCTTTTAGTCGATGTATTACGTATTTGATACGTTTATTTTGTAAGTTAAAATGTAAACTTTGGATAAATGGGAACCTTATAAAAGGGCTACTTAACCCATTTATCCCAACAACTCTTTCACAACACACAACTCCAAAGAAATAAAGTTTCTCTCTTCACCTACTTCTCTTTTTCTCTCTTTTGTAACAACAAACTAAGATCCGAGATCCGAGTTCGTTGGTGATTTCCGCTAACCAACAACACGGATTGATCCGAGTTAAGTCTTGAGATCCATCTAGAGGACTTACAAGTGGTATCAGAGCTTTCGGCTCGACTTTTTGTGGTTTTCGGGTCAAACTTTTCGGATTTTGATCTTAGTTTTGTTGGATTTGAGGTTGATTTTGTGTTATTTATCTCTTTTGGAGTCCCTTTCATCTTAGAAATACACGAGAATCACTAAATCTAAGTTTTTAGTATTTTAAAATTTTGTGTATGTGCTCAGATTCGGTTTAAAAACTCAGATCTAGGCCGATTTATTAATTTTTAGACTAAAGTTTTTTTGACTTTTTGGAAGTTTGGGTGTTCTATTCTCAAAAAAAAAAAAAAAAATCGCATTGGGTACTGTATCAGTCGCTTCCGAGGTACTATAGCAATCTCCGGGTACTGTAGCAATCGCTTCGCCGAGGTACTGTAGCAATCGCTTCGCACGAGGGTACTGTAGCAATCGTTTCGCTTCGCACGGGTAGTATTGTAGCAATCGTTTCGTTTCGCACGGTACTGTAGCAATCGCTTCGCACGAGGTACTGTAGAATCGCTTCGCACGGGTACTGTAGCAAATCGTTTCGCTTTGCACGGGTACTGTAGCAATCGCTTCGCATCGGGCACTGTAGCAACTCATGCGAAACACTGTAGCGACTCATGCGAAACACTGTAGCGACTCGGTACTGTAGCAAAAAAAAAAAAAACCTTAAATTTCTTTTTTCTTTCAAAAAAAAAAAAGAAAAAAAAACCGAGTTAAAAAAAAAATGTCTTACGAACCTGAGCTTGAAGGAAATCTGGATATGGGAGAAAGCCGAAAGAAAATATTAAAAGAAGAATTCGACATGTTTATACATATTAAAGGAGAATCGGTTGCCTCTCTCATCAACAAATTTGAGTCACTCGTCTCCAAAATGAGTAGTGTCGGTATCATCAATGGTTTGTTTGAGATCAACATGAAGTTGTTGAATTCACTACCTTACACATAGAACATCAATGTGGTTACCATCAAAAGAACCACAAATCTGTATACCATGACACTCTCAGAGTTGGCTTCTACCATAAAGTCTTTTGAAATAATGGAAGAAAAACTCCAAATAAACAATCAGTCCAAAGAAAATAAAGTTGGGTCAAGTAATAAAGTTTGGACAAGTGCTGCCGGTAAAAGCAGGCATGCATGTCTAATCATTCCCGACACATCACCAGTCGATGAGATAAATCACAATCTGTGCACTCAAGCTTGCATAAATAAGGTTACATATTATAGATATCTTCAGGACGAAGTTTTGAAAGAAAATGCAAAACAACTTTGTCAATTAATGTTGAATATGTAAAGGCTGATAAGATCTACGTTGAAAAGATTAAAACTCATCATGATGATGTAGCAAATCTTAAACTTAAAATTTTTCAAAAAAAGCATAATGTTATTTATTATAAAAACATAATTAATGATTTAAAAGATGAAATTGAAAAGTTAAAACTTGAAGTTTCTGACAAAAAGGAAAAAGAAAAGCAAGTTGAAAGATTTGAAGCATTATCTGAGAAATTAGATGATCTTATTGGAGCCCAGAGAAGTACTAAAGTTAAAGCGGGGCTGGGGTATGATTACACTGCCGTACCACCACCATTCAATGATAACTACACCAGCTTGCCCCACGTTAGCTATAATACTTTTCCAGATGAAGAAATGGAATACGAGGTTGGTAGAATACCAAAGCCTGTGAAATTTGTTCCTGCTGCCTCTCAAACTGCTGCTCCAGTCCCATCATCTGATAAATCTGACATCAATGTGTCTTGTGTAGCAGGTGATGTAAATGGTGGTGAATGTGGGACGGTTAACTTGGGTTGTAAGCTAAAAAGAAAGTTAGAACCACGTTTTGAATCATGTGTGGATCTAACCAAAACTCTTAACAATCCAGTTTGTAATAAAGTTTGTAAATCCATGTTGGGAAGTTTAAAGTCAGGGTCAAATTATGTATTTTGTGAAAATTCAAGTGATGATAGTTGTACAAACGTTTGCAATGAAAATAAATGTTCTTCTTCTGACTCAGATTATGAAACCGTTTGTGATGAAACTTTTGTTGAAAAATGTGTCAATGAAAGTAGACCTGTTGAGATGAACATATCAAGTTGTTCATCATCAAGTTGTGAGACTAAGGATAATTCAAGTAAAAGCAAAGTTTTTGAAAATGAAAAGGCAAGTACTTCTTGTAAATATGTTCCACCAAATAAACAATCATTTTCTCAAACAACCAATCAATTTAGAAATCCTCATCCATACAACTTCTATGATAACAACTACTATGGCCATTATCAACAAAATTTGTTGATCCATATTACACAAATGTGTTTTATAATCATGTTCTTTTCCAAGGATCACCTTTCCCACCACACCAACCACATTATAGTTCAGATGAGTTCTTTGGCACTCCCAGGAGAAAGTGTTGTTTTGTATGTGGTCACTCTTCTCACCTTGCAAGACATTGCAAGCACCGGTTCAAGCAATAGCTTGATATTCAAAGGCGGCTTAGTCAGTCCCCAAAAGAAGTTTTTAGTAGCCCTGATTCAAGGACTGATCAAGCTGATAGTGAACCCAGTGAAATGGATGTGAGATCCAAGGTTAATAAAGTAAAACGCAAAAAGAAACCCGTTTTGGAAAACCAAGAAGGATAAAATAAAAAAGGATCATAAGACTGTAAAGTTTGAGGATTCACCAAAAACAATTTCAAAAACAAGAAAAGAAAAGTCCCAAATTGTCAAAACCAAGGAACAAGTTTTTACTTGGATTCCTAAGGACCGCTCTTCATCAAGTGAGGCTCCAACAAGAAATAAATGGTTTTCAGGAAATAAAATCAAGTTTGGTCGATTTACGGTTGACCTTCCCGGGACAAAATTATCCCGGGAACCCATGTCTATTTGAACGTTTAGTGCATGCAGGGTCAATCAAGGAGGACTATTAATAGTATTAGGTACTTAGATAGTGATTGCACCCGGCATATGATGGGAGACGAACTCTTGCTATTTGATGCTAAACCATTTGATGGCGGATTCGAGTCTTTCATAAGCGACATGGGAGGACAAACTTTATGGAAGGGAAGCCTTGTTTAAATGGTTCAAAAACAACTTTTCAAGCGTTTCTCAAACCAACCTCGTCCACCTGCTTCTCTCAAATGATGGATCCAGCATCAGCTGTTGGATCTCGGTTTGAATCTCTTCAACTTTGTCATACAATGTGATAATGCTTGCTTAAGATAGTCCATCTGACAAAAACTTTGCTGACCTTTTCACTAAAGCCATCGATCATGCCCGATTTGAATTTCTGGTCGAATCGCTCGGCATGATCAATTTTGATTAAAGCAATCTATCTATCTTTTTGTATATAAAATTGTAAATATTTTTCAAATATATCACAATTTTAGAGGGAGAAAATTGAGTTAAGTTTAACTCACCAAAAAGATTTTCAGTTTGCTTTCAAGAAAAACTAAAACGAGTCATTGACTTAACAAAAAGATTTTACTCCTATTAAAGAAAAATTTCAAAAATTCAAAAAGTATTATCCCGCTTAGAGGGAGCTCCTTCATAGAGGAAGTCGAAGATTTTACTCCTATTAAAGAAAAATTTCAAATATTCAAAAAGTATTATCCCGCTTAGAGGGAGCTCCTTCGTAGAAAGAGTCGGATATTTAAAATTTTCAATTAAGAATTGATCCGACCATGTGAAAATGATAGTACATCGGTATGTAATGATCTTAGCGCATGAAAAGAGTAGATCAAAAGTCCACAAAATCATTCACAGAGGTATAGGTAGGCTTGACAAACAAGTAAGTGTCGGGTGATATAAACCTAAATTTCTGCCGGTACTAGTGGATATACAATTATGAAGTGGTTGCATGATTCCATGAAGTCATATTCATGAAGGCAGAAATGTAATTATACACGTCATACCCGAGCATCTCTTTACCTTATCACAGTTGTCTTATGAAATAAGTATCAATTTTTAATCTTTATTTGAGTCAAGAAAAGCCTCATAGAAAGGCAAGAAAAAGAAAAACAAAAGAGTCAAGAAAAGAAAAAGAAGAACAGAAAAACAAAATGAAAAATCAAAAAAGGGTCTTTTCGGATTTTAACTTCTGCTTTATTTCTTCATTTATTTTGATTTAAGCTTTGGACTTTCTCTGTTTGTAGTCATACAAGATCTAATTGTTAAGGCTCTGAATCTTCTGCTTTCTTTTGATTTTTCTAGATTGAGTCAAGTGTGCAAAAATAAAGCACAAAGTGTCAAGTATGTTAATAAGAGTACTGTGATCAAATAAGAAATGTTTAAGTCAAGTTGAAGTGATATGTTAACACAAAGTAGGCCCGAGATATGATGGAATCAGTAACATGTCTGATTAAGTGGGGACCACATAAGCACCGTGCCTAATTGTACTTTAAACGTATCACTTTGGCATCAAAACACTTGTCAAGTTAAACAAACGGACATTATCTATAGTCGGTGATGAAATTTTGACATAATAATATCAAAATGGAAACGCGATCTAGGGCTTTGCAAATCAATATGATTCCATGTTGTGATCTTTCTCACAAAAATATTAAAATCATTTAGAAAATTTTGTAAATATTATTGCTATATAATATTAATTTCATCTTTACTCCTATCTTTTATTACTTATTTTGATTTTGTTTTATTTTAGTTTCAACTTCAAAATGTTATGTATATATTTTTGTTATTTTTAAAATATATGAAAATGCCAAAAATATTTTAAGTTTTTATTATGTTCGTACATATTTTGTTAAACTTTGTTTAATTCAAAATCATGTGTTTTGTTGTTAAGGTCGTTCATGCAAAGTTTGTTGGAAATCTGGGACTTAAACAAATTATTTACAAGTTGAGGGACTGAAATTGGAAGGGTCTGTGAACGAATTCTTCCTTGACCCTCGAAAGGGTCTGTGAACGAATCTTATTCGTTCTAAGTTTTGTGCAGGTGTACATGGACAGGTAGATCAAGAGCAAGTCTGCTTAGAGTTGCAGGTGCTGAAGCGCTTAAAAGAAAACGAGAACGTGAAAGTTGGTGATTGAAGCTAAAGATGAACTGATCGTGTTTGAAGACAAGGAAAGAAACCAGTCGGCTCAAGAAAGTCAACAAAAAGAAGATTAGATGTTGAGCCTCCCGCATCTAATGTTTCTAAAATTTGCTGTTGCCGATCCTTCTCAGAAAATAAGATAAGAACGGAAAATAAAGATTTGTCCAAGATCCAATCTGGTTCAAGATCCTGGATCAAGACAAGTACTTAGTTTCAAGAAATAAAGACGAAACAAAGAACTTGACGAAGGTTCCTCGACATACTCAATCCTAGAGGGAGATTGTAGGGCCAATATTCTATATTGTTTTTAGGATTATGTATGTCATTTTAGTTTGCTTTTAGTCGATGTATTACGTACTCGATACGTTTATTTTGTAAGTTAAAATGTGAACTTTGGATAAATTGGGACCCTATAAAAGGGCTACTTAACCCATTTATCCCAACAACTCTTTCACAACACACAATTCCAAGGAAATAAAGTTTCTCTCTTCACCTACTTCTCTTTTTCTCTCTTTTATAATAACAAACTAAGATCCGAGATCCGAGTGTTGTTGGTGATTTCCGCTAACCAACAACACGGATTGATCTGAGTTAAGTCTTGAGATCCATCTAGAGGACCTACAAGTGGTAATTGTAAGGCCAAAAAGTTGTGACTTGCGATATCAAATTACAAAACCCATTATATATTTACGGTCAAGTTAATAATATATATCGGCGAGAAAACCGGACACGAAACAAGCACTTCGGGCACGCGTTTAGCTTCGACGGGAAGAAAGCTTCTAGATAAAATGATTTTAGCTATAAATATGCCATATGTATTTTCATTTGTGTGTGTGTTTTCCATGGTGTAAATCATCCACTCAAGGGGAGCTCACCTTGGGTGGGTCTGTTCGTTTATGAATATATCAAATCTTTAACCGACAACGAGATCGTTCACTTATTTTATCTTTATATTATTTATGTTCGGTCGTTTGATTTACCACACCCGTCTCGAGCACCTATCAAAAACAAAGCCGTTCGTTGTCGGATCCGGCGGTTTCGAGTCCTACATGATGATAATCTAAATTTTTCATATTGTAAACTTGACTGGTTCTATAAATGGCCATTGTCTAATTTCATCATATTCGTCGTGTTAGGAATTAGGATAGTAAATAACTAAATAAGATAACTGTTTTCAACCAAAAACTCGTCAAGTTCCATGTTGGACAAAGGTGCAGATTTAAAAGTAGGATTAGATAATTCGTGTTAGCTTTGGTCCATGCTGTTATCTCACTAACCCGTTAACAATAAAAACTAACAAACTAATGTATTCGATCAATCACACTGTCCTGCAATATTATTCAAGTTCAAGTCAACCAAGAGTCAGGGAAACTAATGACATAAACTTATAACAAAAGGATACTATAATATTATATTATTATTAATCACCTTGCATAAATTTGCAGGGCACAAATTGGAGCCGTGAGGCGGAAGATCCACCCCATGATACGGAAAGATTCTTGAATGGGTCATTTAAGGTATTTGTAGAATTTTTTTAGAGACTTGCATAGTTACTCCGTACGTTGTGACCCAATGTCAAAAGACCACCTCCAGCTGGCCTAACCCAGTCGTACGGAGCCCTTAAGCGTCTTCAATTTATCTTCGGTTACTTGGAAAATCCACCCGCCCGAAGGCCCACTGGTGGTAAAACCCGGGCGATCACAATGATCCCCGTCTTCATTCATTCAGCCACCCATGCCTTCCCCAGAGTGCTGTATGTGAGAATCAAACAGTGTTTTGGACAATTTCAGCTTGCAGTGTTACAGGGCCGACCTCAAGGAGGGCAGGGTGGTCGACAGACCCCGGCCCGGTACCCTGTTAGGCCTGATTTTTTTTTTTTAAATCATATAGATTTTTATGAAAACCAATATGCATATTTAATGTTTAAACTCAATTACACAATCATTAGCTTGGTCGAGTGACAAAAGGGAATGACCTCTACTAAAAGGTTGCGGGTTCTAATCTCACGTTAGACAATATAAGGCTATTTTAATACAAAAAGTTTTTTACACATCCCAAATCTTAACCAAGTAACCCCATTTAAAAATTAAATTGTTTAAAAAAAACCCGTTTTACTTATGGCTCAACTTTTTTTCCCATTCGGCCCAAAAATTTTTAACAATTCTTGAAGACGGCCGTGCAGTGTTACACAAGCACCGATGTCTAGGACGGAGAAAAAAAAAAGATCGTACCCAAACGAATATGCCAATTGTCTCCGGGCCGGACATATGCATAAGATTACTTAATCAAGAAATTGTACTTCTATCTTATCCACACTTATCAAAACTTAATTTGGGTAAAGCTTTACAAAACACTGTTTAACTTTCTTCAAAACTAATATAGAGATTTCAAAGTATTGGGGCCATCAGATTTGTCATGCCTATCATCTAATGACTCATCAATCCATTCGGCTATCGATCATTTCTATTATTTTAAGACTTTTGAACATATGTTGATACATTGCCGGTGAATGACGTACATGAACTCAATATAATTTTATAAACATGTAAACTTTTAAGCACAAAATCCGATGATTAAACATCCTAGTAGGGATACACGATCCTAAAATATTTATCTACCATTTGAACATGTTCTATGGATTCTTTTACGTATACCTACAACTGGGTTTCTCAGTGTTTTAAAAACCAGTTTATGAACCGGCCGGTTCAACCGGTATTACTGGATTTTGTATAGAGGCCCAGTATTTTAAGCCCTGTTTTATAGGGCGGTTTATTAGATCTTTGAACTGCCGGTTTTTTTTTTCTAAAATACCGGTTTGAACCATCAAACGGTTTTTAGCCCAATATTTTATTTAAGTTTTTAACTGTTGCTTGTTGCGGGCTTGCGACACATTTTTTTTAACTTTTAACCTAACAATAACCAATAACTCATAAGCGATTATAGTCTAAGTAAGAAGAGTAAATAACAATTCCCTCATTCCCATTACAATCGACTGATCGAGCAAATCCAAGGTTAAATTCTAACTCCTTTAATAGTTTTGTATGTTTGATCATGATGTAGTATGAATATTTATTAATGATGAATAACTGAAAGAGATGTTTATTAATAGTTTATTCAAAGTGCTCATACTCAATAAAGATATTTATTAATGGCTTATTCGTGATGTAGTATGAATATTTGATGCTCTTATGATGACGCTACTTTGCTAGAAATTATTTAAAGTCCAACTAATTTGAGTTATTTAACAATACGCATCACTGTGACGTTTATTAATGTTTATGTTGAATTGCTTATACTTAATTTTATGTTTCTTTATTAATGGTTTATAACTGGTCATGACTCACTTTTATAAATTTTGCATACCTTTAACGCTTTGTTGATGATCTATGGCTTTATATACGTGTTGATATCTCTTAAAATAGTTTTTTTTTATGTAGAATATGGATGCAGATCAAAGTGAGCCACCTGCTCAATCAAGTTACAGAAGAAAATCAGATAAAGCATGAGATTATGTAACTTCTTAAAAGATGAATAGTCAAAGCATTATATATATGCCGTTAAACTTTCTTCAAAACTGATATAGGGATTTTAAAGTATCGGGGCCATCAGATTTTTCATGTCTATCATTTAAGGAGTCATCAATCCCTTCGGCTATCGATCATTTCTATTATTTTATTCCTGTAAAGACTTGGAGTAAACTGCGGTTTTCATTCCCGCGGTTTGTTTAAATCTACGGTTTTAGTCTAATAGTTTAAAATTTGCGATTTTCGTCCCTGTGATTTCATTTCATTTGCAATTAAACCCGAATTCATTAACCCTGTTAAGTATGGTTGTTAAACCCATTAGTGTGCCCCTCACGTGAGGGGCAATTTTGTCATTTTTCTTCTCAAATAAACCTCAGTCCTAATTCGTAAGCCCCCTCACGTGAGGGGGTGGGGTGTATTTGGGGAAAAAGGACAAAACTGCCCTTTACGTGAAGGGCACACTGATGGGTTTAATGACCAGAGTTAACGAGGTTAGTGAATTCGGGTTTAATCGTAAGTGAAATGAAATCATAGGGACGAAAATAGAAAATTTGAAACTATTTGACTAAAACCGTAGATTTAGACAAACCACAGAAACGAAAACCACAGGTTACTCAAAGACTTTTGAACATTTGTTAACACATTGCTGGTGAGTAACGTAAATGAACTCAATATAATTTTATAAACATGTAAACTTTTAAACACACAATCCGATGATTAAACATCCAAGTAGGGATACACGATCCTAAGATATTTATCTACCATTTGAACATGCTCCATGGATTTTTTTTACGTATGCCTACTATTGGGTTTCCTAAGAGTATTGTAGGATTGGATCAAAATATCATGTGTTCTAGTGGCTTGAGCGTTCACTAAAGAACTAATTCATGCATCAAAATGATCATAAGGATTCTTTTGATCCCTTTAAAACATAAAATACATTTTTATACTCTTGAAAATGTATCTTTTTTAAAGAGTTAAAAAGTTGAACATATTCACCATGTAAATATATATTTAAATTGACAATCATTCTTGGTAATTGTTTGTTATTTGACTTATAGTTACATCGTTGATTCACAACAAATACTGAAGAGGTAGGTCCCAGCAGAGCCCAGTTGGACCCGCAAGACTCACCTCAAAGAGGGACGTCTGCGCAGTTGAACCCGCAAGACTTACCTTCAACAGGGACGTCTGCGCAAAGGCTAAACTCGCAAGACTCACCTTGAAGAAAGACGTCTGCGCAGAAACCAACTGGATCCGCAGGACCCACCATGCTTAGAGACGTGACGTCCTTACGCGCAGTACGCAAGCTGTTCCCGCAGGAAAAGCCTCCCAATGGTCGACGTACTCCGCCTGTTCCCGCAGCAATGGATACTAGCCATCAGGGAAGGCTACCCGCGCAGCAAGGCTACACGCACAAGGCACTTAACTCTTAAATAATTCAGTAATGTCACCTGAAGAAGGAGTGAGCAAGCCGGGAATACTCCCGCACAAAGCCGAGAAAACTCCCGCCCAAATAAGCCAGTCCGTACGCTACTTGAGGATCTTTTGTACTGTACCTGACGAGGTATGGACAAAAGATCTGACCAAAGCTGCGACAGCTCACTGACAACAGTACAACGAGCAGCATGCTCTATTACTTAATGTCACTATCAGCCGCTGCCTACTCACCAACCTGTCGTAGCACGTGCATAGCCTGCAGTTGGTGGAAAAGGAATAGTACACAGACGGCCTGGTCACTATCAGCCGCTGCCTACCCACCAACCACCAGCATGGCATGTGCGTAGCCCACAGTTGGCAGAACAGGAATACTATTCAGCCGGCTGTACCTTCTTGGAAACCTACCTTCGGCTATAAATACTCCAACACCTTGGAATGGTATGGACACATTATCTTACATTATCTGATAACTCATTATCTTATCTTCTCTAGCAATCTCTTAATATACACTTATATTCAAGAGCAATCTAGTCTGATTCTCACGCCGGAGGGTGGTCACAAGGAGGTACCCCCCCTTCTCAGTGACAAGCTCACGGTGTCTGTTTTGCAGGTCATCTGAAGAACCATCTTTGCCGGATCTAACCCCTCGTGGGAAACATCTATTTAACCCCCAGATTATCCGTAATCTGCCCGGGGTCAATTAGTGTTTCTTCATTGGCGCCATCCGTGCATAAAAGCTAGAACTTGAATCTTTTTCAGTTTTTTTTTCAAAACTTCTGGAAAGATGGTTAACGTTACTCCGGTCCCCAGGCCAGGGAGTAACCAAGAAACCCCGGTAACCACAACCCCAGCTACTGGGGGGAACACCGGCGAATACACACATTTTACGAACACTACCCCGGTTACCCAAGCCGGGGCAAGTGCAGTAAATTTTACGAACACTACCCCGGTTACCCGAGCCGGGGCAAGTGCAGTAAACAATCCTCCCCTGGGATTCATTGATACACAGGTGGAAAGACAACAGACGAGGCCCCCCGCCAAACACTTGAACAAGTTAAAGCGTGGGCGGAAAAACGTCAAAGGGAATTCCAAGCTGAGTTGGATGAACGCTTACGTTCACTCCAACAGGCTGAGGAATTCGGAAGCACTCGACAACAGCTCAACATGAGCAATGAGTGCGAGAACTTGGACGATGATTCGGAGGAATCCGACACCGACGTAAACCCTCGCCATAAGGCGAAAGGGAAGCGTAAGGAAACAGACTTCCAACCAAGAAGGAATTTTGGAGAAACCTTCAAACCAAAAAACGCGGGTGGAAACCCACGTGACTTCTCTAAAACCTTCAGACCAACCGCTGCAAATGCGGGAACCTCCAAGTTTGCAAGGGACATTGCGGAAGCAATCGCCCCAAGAAGTGCCAAACAGATGTCCAACATCGGCACCTATGATGGTATATCCGACCCAGACGATCATTTGAACAGATTCATAGCGGGGGAAACCGTCAGCAACTGGACGGAACCCACGTGGTGTTACATGTTCCAAATGACACTTGTTGGGGCAGCCAGAGCGTGGTTCGACCGTCTACCGGTCCACCACATCTACGATTGGGCAGACTTCCAACAGAAGTTCAGCCAACACTTCAGTCAACAAAGAAAGTACACTGAAGAGCAATGGACAATCCTCAACTGAATCCGAGAGAAAGATGAGTCTTTACTAGACTTTATCACGCGCTTCAATTCAAAGAAGCTAAGTCTGGGCAGTATTAGCGAAGATCTTGTTCGCGCTGCTTTCATCCAGGGCGCGAAAGACCCAGAGCTCATCCGCACCTTAACGGATAAAGATGGCATGCCATCCACATGGGATGCCATCATGACAGCAGCTAAACGCTTCGCGGAAACGGAAAAGCAACTGGGTAGAGATCTTCCCCAAAGCACAAACCTCTACACCCAGAAAACAAGAGAAAATAACGTCCTTACCGCCCGACTAAACAAAAAGAGGAAGCTAGGTATTTGGCAGTCAAGGGTAAACTTCGACACCTCATCCGGCTCGCACCCTCGGTTAGGCGGAAAGGACAACAGGCAGTAGTCGAACCGGAACCCCCGGTGGACGCCGCTCACCAAAAGCGTCACCGAGATTTTCGACACCGAGAGGCTCCCATGGCCAAATGCTCCAATAATCCGAAAGCGTCACAACGCTGATCAGAGCATATTCTGTGACTTCCACAGGACAAAAGGCCACAACACCGACGAATGCATAGACTTGAAAAACATCATCGAGACATTCGTCAGAGATGGAGAACTCGCACACCTCGTGGCGTAAAGGATGCTGAGCAGGCCAACGCGTGTAGAACCCCAGTTGTGAAAAACACGAAACTACAGCTACAATGTTGGAGACTACATACTGCGTAAACAACGAGATTCCGAACCAAGTGTATATCGGCTCGATGGCACTCCCATCCAAACAACATGGAAGGGAGCTCAATTACACAATGCATGTAGATCAATTCCAAACTTGTAAAAGAAAAGGCCCAGAGCCACTTCTAATGGAAATGATTCTCTTTATCACATTGACGCTGATAATCTTACATTTATACTTATGAACTTTCCACACTGATATGCCGGTCTTCACCGCATACATAAGTGGGGAAGAAAGTCGTTGCGTGTGGAAGGCGGCAAAACCCGCATAAACACAAAAAACGGCCAACCTTCACGCAGGTCAGTTATAGGAAAAGTTGGGTCATCCCACTAAATGAAAGTGCCGGTCCTGCCCGCACAAATCATGATAGAGGAAACCGAACTAACCTATTGACAATCGCGCGTCGAACGGTTAATTTATTCAAAACACTGATATGCCGGTCTTCACCGCGTAAATAAGTGTGAAGAAGTCGTTGCGTGTGGAAGGCGGCAAAACCCGCATAAACACAAAAAACGGCAAACCTTCACGCAGGTCAGTCATAGGTAAAGTTCGGTCATCCCACTAAATGAAAGTGCCGGTCCTACCCGCACAATCATCATAGAGGAAACTGAACGTTAACCTATTGACAACCGCGCGTCGAACGGTTAACTTATCCAAAACACTGATATGCCGGTATTCACCGTATAAATAAGTGTGAAAAGAAGTCGTTGCGTGTGGAAGGCGACAAAACCCGCATAAACACAAAAAACGGCAAGAAATTCTAAGGAAAAGATGAGGAAAACCTTCACGCAGGTCAGTCATAGGTAAAGTTTGGTCATCCTACTAAATGCAAGTGACGGTCTTACCCGCACAATCATGATAGAGGAAACTGAACATTAACCTATTGACAACCGCGCGTCGAAAGGTTAACTTATTCAGAACACTTAGAAAATCTCTTAAGGAAAAAATGAGGAAAACCTCCACGCAGGTCAGATATAGGTAAAGTTTAGCCATCCTACTAAGTGAAAGTGACAGTCTTACCCACACAATCACGAAAGAGGAAGCAAAACTTTAACCTATTATCTGCCACGTTGAAAGGTTAACTTATCCAAAGTACTTAAGAAATTGCTAAGTTAAACTAAAGTATGCACAAGCGAATCATATATTGTTTATGCGGCAAAACAAGTGCCAAATTAAACTATAATATGCATGAGCAAGTCGTATAACGTTTATAAAGCAAGAGTGACGGTCCTACCCGCACAAAAGATTTATATTCCATAAAAATTCAACTGCTACAAGAATGGCCGGGTATCTACCCGCCTACAAGAATATAAATCTATACAAAGACGTAAATCTATCATAACAGTGGGAAAGGATTTAAAAGATCAAGCTTCAGGGCCACTCCCTCCAAACCCACTTGTACCCGCACCATCAGTTGGCTGTGGCGGTTCAAGGAAGGTCTTGAGAATGGTTAGCCCATCATCAGCAGCAACAACTTCGTTCACCTTCTCCACCACTGGGTGCGGGAAGGCGGCATACTGGTTCACTGCTTGGTCATATACAGCATTAGTATCCACATCATATAAAGGGAAGTTGGAAGGCGGGATGCCCTTCTCAACGAACCCTAGACCAAGCAGGAAGCCAGCCTTTTCTCCATCCTCATGAGAAGCGTTGAGGGCTGCGCTCATGGCATCGTCATATGATGTGTCCGTGAAGACCCGATGCACAACCTACAAAACAAAAATACAAGTATCAAAACCTTTTCTAAGTACAAAGAAAAGCGTAAAGATATTATGAAGCTATGTATACCTGCGACAACGCTTCTCGTAGAAGCCATTCCTTGGTAACCAGAGCCTCCTGGAGGGCAGCTTGAGCTTCATTACGGGCGCGTTCGGCTTCGTTCTTTGTAAGGTTGGCAAGCAACACATCTTTGGCTGCAGCCTCTTCGACGCCCTTTAGCTTACGCTCAGTGTGGTCAAGCACCCCCCTCTGGTCCAAGATCTCTTGGAGCTTCTTGGCATCTTCCATGGCCAAGGCATCATGAGCCTGCTGGAGCATCTCTAATTTGGCTTTGAGCTCCTCATTCTCAGTGCGTAGAGGCTCAGCAACAGCTTCAGCCTTAGTGGCCCTCTCAGTTGCGTTCCGTGCAGTTTCCTTAGCCAACCGAAGCTGTTCATTAACAGCTTGGGTAGCCTTGGAACGGGCCTCGAGACGGGCCTGAACTTCAACCTCGAGGGCCTTGAAGGCCTTCTCCTTCTCCGCAGCAACGGCGGAGAGTCTCCTGTTCTCCTCCCGGATAGCAGGCGCCTGAGCTACTTCTTGGATACGAGCCGCCTTTAACTTGTCGTTTTCACGACAAAGCAGCTCGACGCGCGGCTGAATCCGGGCAAGGAGAATTCGAAGCTCGTTTGTCAGCCTACCCTCTTGGTAGCTCGACATAGCTTCTCCCAGTGCACCACTGGGGGCGGCGTGGCGCGCCCACTCGACGCAATCCACAGCCGTCCGAAGGGTGGTTCCCCGGCGGATGTTTCACCGCGGAACAAACACCTCATTCTAATCCGACACTGCAAAAACAAAAAGCAGTTAGGAAAAGATGATAAAAAACAAAAATATATATAAAAAGGCCAAAATAACCCTACGCACCTGTAGGGTCGACAGTAGGCCGGTAGCCACCAAACCCATCACCCGAACCTAACGGATATCCATCCAAGAGGTCAGGCATATGAGAAGGAGGCAGAGATTGGCTTGAAGCCCCGAACATACCTGCTGAACCGGCCGGGGACGAGGTAGTCGCCGGCGCCGGAGGCACGGTCGAAGCCGCTGCGGTAGAGACCATCGGAGGTGAACTCACTGGAGGTTAACTCACAACCGTGGCCGCCGCTGCGGAAGAACCCGCAGAAAATATCACCGCCGGCTCAGTGAAGGATTCTGTGAAGATCGCACTGACAGCCGGCGGGGATGATGTTACAGTTGGAACAGTTGCCTCAATCGAGTGAGCAACTGAACCAACACTTGAAACAGGCGCAGTCGCCTGGGTCATCGCCTCGGGTAGGTTGACCAAACCTACCGTCATGGGTCCAGAGGTGCTCATCCCCGCTCCACCCTGGAATGCAGTTGCATCCACGCCTGCATGAAGACAAGATAGTTAAATATAATGGCGGAAGGATATGCAGTTAAAGTAAATGAAAATTATACTTACGAGTTCTCTTCAGCTTGAAGGTTCTGATAGGCGGGGACAAACCCGATGGACCCGGTTTCTTCACGCCGCTCACCGTCGTACTAGGCTGCCCGGAGGTGACAGCTGTCTCAACCTCCGGAACATTGGTCTCGTCACCACCAGGGTCCCCCGCCACCTCTTCACTCTCGGTCTCTGACTCTGACCGATTCCCCTGATCGGCAGTAGAGGCAACCTTCGCCTTACCCTTCCCGCCAGCAGCCTTCTTCTTCCGCGTGAAGAAAGGACCATCTGCGGATTCCTCATCAGAAGATGACAAAATTAGAGGAATTCCAGCAGAGGTTTGAGCATTGACAGGGCGAGGGTTAAATAACTCCTTACCTGGCCGCGTGGCGCTCAGAATCGGGTGGCCCGGCGGGTAGACCTCCACAAATCGATCCGCCGTTTGCTCCAAGATGGGCAACTCGTTCTCATCAAGAGCACGGGTACCCATCCGAGCGGGACCACCAGCCTCCCGCGGATGCAGGAGCGATTTTAGGTCGTTTCCCTCTGAAAACAAAAGAAACAGTTAGAAAAAAACTTTAAATCAGCAAAGAAGATGAAGCATACCGTAAGGGATAGAGTTCAAACCGTATTCAAGGACGATGGGAATCTGTGGCGCCTCCACCCCAGCATCTTTCCACACCCGGCTCATCCCGAGCATCACCATCCCGGACTCCGCAAAGCGGTAAACCGGAGACTGGACCCGGGAAATCTTGGAGAACCATTCCGCCTCCTCATAGTTGAAGGCGTGAAGGTTCGGGAGAGCTCTCCCGTTCTTGAACGTCATCGCTATGGGGACGACGCGAGCGGAGATATAGAAGAACTCCCGCTTCCAAGACCGAAGACTGCGCTCGGTAGCGCATATCTTCAAACCCTTGATCCGAGTGACCAAGGTATACCACCCCTGGATGCACCTCCAGGAATAGAATGTCATCAGGCGATCGACATGGGGCTCCACGCCCAGAATGAGGCACACCCATTCAAAATGGCGAATCTTGGTGATCGCCATTGGGTGTACCTCCGTCAGATGTACACCGTGTCTCTCCAAAACACGGTACACAAACTTCGTCAATGGGAACCTGAGATTCCCATAAACGAATAATGCGGCATACACCCCTATCTTGCCCTTGGGGGCATCGTACACCGTCTGATGAGGCTTAGGAAACTCAGGCTCGAAAGGCTCGAGCATGAACTTCCTAACAATGTACTGGTACAGGTCGATGGTAAGAGCACACTGACACTCACCAGCAGTACTCTTATCGTCCTTATCAGAAGTAGACGACGGATTCTCGGCATACACGTCAGACTCCTCGGCGGTAGCCTCAAGATCATGAACGGAAGACATGTTTTGAATGAAAAGAACGATTTCAGGAGAATGCTCGACAGAAAAGTTAGAGTATTCGCCGGAAATCGTTTAGAAGAAGAAGAGAGGTGAAACTGTGAGTTGAGATACAACCTCTCCTCCCTTTATATACTCATCGCAATGAATGCGATGAATTTAATGCGGAAGAGAGAGGAAAACGCAGGTGCAATGAAACTATGACACGTGGAATATGCAAGCTGGCAACAACTGTTGACAGGACGCGTGCCGTAAACTTCGCGGCCACGCGCCCGAAAACTCGCGCCCACGCGCCTGAAAAAGCGTCTGGAATGACCATATACTGTCACGTCGCCATAACTTCCTGCACGTCCTGAAACTGTCAGAAGAAACCGTCGGACGACGTTTCAACAGTCTGGATTGTTCTTATCCTTTCACCAACTCTTCAAATTTCAAAAAGATTCAAAAAAGATTCCAAAGTAAGCGGGACTATACCCCTTACCTTGGCAACCAAGTAACTATAAGACAGGTGCGAGTACAGTGTTAAGGCAAAACCCTTCACATACTTAGCACCTGCAGGGAATTGAAGCCAAGAATACCTCGGCAACCAAGTAACTATAAGACGGGTGCGGGTACAGTGTCAAGGCAAAACCCTTCACATACTTAGCACCCTCAGGGAATTGAAGCCAGGAATACCTTGGAAGTAAAGTAACTATAAGACGAGTGCGAGTACAGTGTCAAGGCGAAACCCTTCACATACCTAGCACTCCGCAGGGAATTGAAACCAAGAAGGATCTTCTGGGCCATGCTTGCGGAAACGGGAATAACATCCCCGCATAGCGGGAACGTCGAAAACTAGATTGTTAGAAGCTCCAAGATGGAATTGGTTGTTTTAACATAATTGATCACTATGTTCAAAACTACCAAAACCTCATGGAGAATCTACACAAGTGGAACTCAACGCTCCCGACTTGCGAGGAGGTTACAGACCTACCCGCATCATACCCAAAGATCAAGCAGAAAAGTCGGGAATTTCTTCACGTGACATTAGGACTTCCGCGGGAAGAATCCCCATGGAAAACCTTAAAACTAAACCCTTTTCAAAATCCTTTGCTTAAGTCCAAAAGCTCACCTCACTTATTAACAATTCATGAGAAGAACATTGGACTGGGGGGGACTTGAAGATGTAGGTCCCAGCAGAGCCCAGTTGGACCCGCAAGACTCACCTCAAAGAGGGACGTCTGCGCAGTTGAACCCGCAAGACTAACCTTCAACAGGGACGTCTGCGCAAAGGCTAAACTCGCAAGACTCACCTTGAAGAGAGACGTCTGCGCAGAAACCAACTGGATCCGCAGGACCCACCATGCTCAGAGACGTGACGTCCTTACGCGCAGTACGCAAGCTGTTCCCGCAGGAAAAGCCTCCCAATGGTCGACGTACTCCGCCTGTTCCTGCAGAAACGGATACTAGCCATCAGGGAAGGCTACCCGCGCAGCAAGGCTACACGCACAAGGCACTTAACTCTTAAATAATTCAGTAATGTCACCTGAAGAAGGAGTGAGCAAGCCGGGAATACTCCCGCACAAAGCCGGGAAAACTCCCGCCCAAATAAGCTAGTCCGTACGCTACTGGAGGATCCTTTGTACTATACCTGACGAGGTATGGACAAAAGATCTGACCAAAGCTGCGACAGCTCACTGACAACAGTACAACGAGCAGGATGCTCTATTACTTAATGTCACTATCAGCCGCTGCCTACTCACCAACCTGTCGTAGCATGTGCATAGCCTGAAGTTGGTGGAAAAGGAATAGTACACAGCCGGCCTGGTCACTATCAGCCGCTGCCTACCCACCAACCACCAGCATGGCATGTGCGTAGCCCACAGTTGGCAGAACAGGAATACTATTCAGCCGGCTGTACCTTCTTGGAAACCTACCTTCGGCTATAAATACTCCAACACCTTGGAATGGTATGGACACATTATCTTACATTATCTGATATCTCATTATCTTATCTTCTATAGCAATCTCTTAATATACACTTATATTCAAGAGCAATCTAGTCTGATTCTCACGCTGGAGGGTGGTCACAAGGAGGTACCCCCCCCCCCATTCTCAGTGACGAGCTCACGGTGTCTGTTTTGCAGGTCATCTGAAGAACCATCTTTGCCGGATCTAACCCCTCGTGGGAAACATCTATTTAACCCCCAGATTATCCGTAATCTGCCCGGGGTCAATTAGTGTTTCTTCAAATACCTAGATTATCGTATGATAAGCTTTAAACTTTCACAAAGTCAGATTTTATAGTTGTAAACATTGCTTAAAAGTTAAAACGCTTACTTTTTTTAAGGGTTTAAAACCTTTTAAATCCAATTTTCTTCCTTTATTTCTTTAAGATAAGTCATCATAAGTTCATAACAGTGAGTATAAGTTTATTTGTTCCAATAGTCATAGCTTTGTTTAAAAAACGTTGTTTATCATGAAGAAATGTTCATTTGTTATTCTTGAAATATATCTTTACTAGATTTTATCCCCCGTATTACGGGGGTTGTTTTACATTATTTATTTTTAATATTTATATATGTATATTTTGATTTTAATTTTATTTATTATAAGAAGTTAATAATTAATATACTTGAAGTTTGATAATAAAATGGTTTCACAAATAAATGATATACTATAATTTGGTTTAAAAGCTATCTGGGTTTGGTGATACTCATTACCTGTTTATTTTCTTTATCATAAAATTGTTTCTTAATTATAAATAATTTTTTTTAAATAAAGCAGGATATTAATTTTTAGCATATCCCTATTTTATTGGATTTTCATATCAAATATTTTATGAGATTAATTTTTAATATAATGAGATGTTATAGCCCGTTAAAGAGCTATCCGGGTTTGGTGAGACCTTTACCCGTGAATCCGGGTCAAATGCGTGAGAAACCTTCATTTACAAATAAAGCAACCTGATGGCTTGAGAGAATGATTGTTTTACATTTTTCGTTTTTTAATATTTATTTTTTAGATTTTAATTTTATTTATTGTAAGAAAGTTAATAATATACTTAGGGCACGTTCGTTTCACAGAATGAAATGGAATTGGAATATGCATAGGATTTGGAATTGGAAAGATTATGATTTGGAATCTGAACATTCCAATAGGAATTGGAATTTGAAGGAATTGAAATTCAATTCCATTCTTGGTATGTTCGTTTGACAAAGGAATTGGAATCGAGTTTCTTTTTTCTTTTTTTTTTAACGAAAATAACGGCGGAAACATTTTAGTTTTTTTTAGATTTTTTGTTTTTTATTTATATTTTGTGTTATGATTTTTTTAATGATTTTTTGATGATTTTTTAGGGGTTTTCTATTAAGATCAAAAACCCTGCAAAAAAATATTCAAAAATAATAATGAAAAAATTATAACTCAAAATATAAATCGAAAACAAAAAAAGTAAAAAAACCAAAATATTTTATTCGTCGTTCTCGTAAAAAAAATCTCGAGAAAAGATTTCAACGAATTCACTTGAAATCCTCCACATTTTGGAAGGATTTAAAATCCCATCATTTAAAGGAATTTGAAGGAATTGAATTCCAATTCCAATTCCTTGACAACCGAACGCATCAAGAGGAAATTAAGATTTCAATTCCAACGAAACGAACACGCCATGTCATTGGATTTTAATTCTAATTCCTTTCAATTCCCACGAATTCTGTGAAACGAACGCGCCCTTAGGGTTTGATGATGAAATTAAGAGTTTCATAAATAAATGATATGTTATAACCCGTTTAAAAGCTATCTGGATTTGGTGACTCATGACCCGCTTATATTTTTTACTACAAAATTGCTTATTAATTATAAATAATATCCTTTTCTTTTTAAATTTGATATTAAATTTTAGTATATCCATATTTTATAGGATTTTCCTATCAAATCATTGGTATGATTAATTTTTAATTTAATGAGATGTTATAACCCGTTTAAAAGCTATATGGTTTTGGTAAGACCCATACTCATGAATTTGGGTTAAATCAATGAGAGACCTCCATTTAAAAATTAAGCAATCTGGTGGCTTCCATAAAAAGGGGGAGCGACCACATCGCGACACGTAGGATTTTAGGGTTTTTGTTTATATATATTATAGATATAGTTTTAAAATTATTGATATCAAGGTTTATTATAGTCACGTCTAAGATTTTAGCTTCGATATAAATAATCACATAACTCATACCCATTACCTTTCACGAACATAATTACTACCCTAAAGAGGGGGTTACGACTTTTAACCTTTTGAAATAACCTTTATGCTTACGAGACACGAGGATTAGGTTTCTTTAGGGTGAAGCAGTGCTCGAGAAGGTGTCTGAGGCATGGATATCGAGAGTAAATAATTGAGAGTGAATGCTTCAATTGAATTCTCAAACCCACTATATATAGCTCATTCCCGAGACCCATTGCGGATCGTTAAGCAGATTGATGGAAGTCTACCACTGTTTGTTGTCTCTTAGTCATTGGACACATGGTGTTCTGAGGTTAACCCATTCGAAATTGCGGTCAGCGGACCGTTAGCAGCCATGGTAGCAGTCCACCACCATGCTAAGTCACCGAAACACGTTAGAAACCAACAATTAGTCATCTGCACTTTACGAGGCTCTTTGGTGGCCAATTTAAAGCAAACAATCAGAAATCCCTCCGAAATCAATCATTAATGACCAACGGAATGGCTAGGCCGTTGATAACACCCGACACATATGTGTTATTTGACTATATTTTGATATAACTATTGATGAAATTTTGGTATAACTATTGACGAACTTAGTGACGAAAATTTTTGTCGATTTAACTAGCTAGCAATGTTGTTGAGACCGAACCGGACGGCTGAACTGGTCCGACCGGGATTCGGTCTATTACCCGGTCTGATTCTATGCAGTTCGCTCGGTTTCTAAAGAACCGGCCGGTCCAAACCTGTCAGACCGGAAATCCGGACCGGTTGAACTGGTTTTACTATTAATTTTTTTTTGAAAACATTTATTTTCAACCCTAATAGTTATTTTTAGAAGAAAGTTGTTTGGCCGGTCGGACCGGTTGAACTGTTGAACCGGTTACCTATCTGGTTCGTTGTCCGACCCAGTTATGAAAACATTTTTAGCTAGGTGTAGGGGTATGGTACTAAACCCGGTTTTACGATCCTAAATTTATTATGTTTGGCTTATTTTATTATATGGACTAATACAATGTTATTGGGCTGAGGGGGTTTTGTGGAGGTAACCCTAATTGGGCCAGGCCCATTAGGGTATCATGATGGTGGCCATGAGACTCTCTATATAAGGAGGTCTTCACCTCCTTATCAAAGGGTCATGCTCAATAAGAGCCACCACCACTTTTTTGTGTCTGTGAACAAGAAATCCTAAGGATATCTTAGCAGTCACCTCCACTCCCCCAAAAAGCCATCGCAGGTCCGCCAGCAGCTGATGAAGAAGATCAAGACGTGGTTCGTTCATCTCGAAAATCCGTGGAAACATCGTCATGGATCAGGTCAGATTCATTTCGTGCTTCGACATTGGCGCCATCCGTGGGACGGCAACGAACTACCCTTCGATTTTCATCTCGGCTGTCAGATCTCTCCTAGGAAAAACCCAGATCTGGAAGTTTTACAGAAAAAGGCTTCAAGGCTTTTTCTATTAAAGCTCAAAAAGATCCATAGATCTAAAAGAGGCTTCCAGATCTGTGCAAAAGGAAACGGCCTGATTCGAATGATCAAGTGTCCGGATTTGTGATGGTTTTAAATCTGCTCCGAGCTTCAGATCTATCTAGGTCTGATTTACAGACCTGGATTTTAGGTCTAAAGTTGCAGATCTGACTCTAAAATTGCAGATCCAGAAAGTACCCAGACTTCCGCCGCCATGTACGCGCGCCCGCGGATTCTCACTCCACAGCCGTGCATGTGCCGCCGCGGAAACCACCATCTGGGCTTTGGGCAAGAGACCTCCGCCATGCACGCGCACACACGAGTCACCACTCCATCGCCGTGCATGTGCGCATCAGGCCTCGCGCCAAACTTAAAGGTTGGGAATCCTCATAATATCCCGTATGGCTACGCGCCAAACTTCAAGGTTGGGAATCCTCATAATATCCCATATGGCTACGGGCCAAACTTAAAGGTTGGGAATC